>NC_016091.4:40633240-40756844 GCF_000004515.6 Glycine max
TGATCAGATGTGTCGGCAAAGCAAGGAAGGTGTGAAGTGCCTGCCCCACTAAGGAAACCTCAGCAGTGGGTACAGGAACTGGAGCATCTGCATCTTTAACCTCGTCCACACTCACCTTTACTTGGCCAGGCAACAAAGGAGTGTTATGAACAAGAGCCGATCCCCCATAAACTCTCCCCACGGCAACCAGGCGGGCAGGATCTGCTTCTATGTACAAGCCGCACCTGTCAGAGTCACCCGTCTCAGGATCGTTTCCTGAGGGATCAACACAACTCCCCTTTGTGCTCACCCGAGGATCGGAGGGACCAGGACCAACCAGAGGCTCAGGAGGTGCCTGAGATTGCATCTGTGACTGAAGCTGGCTGAAGGATGCCATGACCTGCCTTGTCACTTTCTCTGTGATGGACTCCTCTAACTGGTCCCTGATCTGCTGGGTCAGCTGCTGTAATTCGTCAGGAGGCAGGGAGGAAGCGCTGCGGGACGTCCGTGGAGCCGATCCAAAGTATTGCTTGATGGTGACACCGGCTCCAGCAGCACGGACACGTCCAGGGTGCTCTGGACGTCCAATAGCAACGGCCAGAACATCCTGACGTCCATGGGGGACGAACGATCCCTGTGTGGCTTGCTCCTCAAACGAATCCTGCACAGAAAACACACAGTGGTACATGGCATTCTCAAAATATTCAAACATAATTGTAATGGTTAGTTGAAAATGACTTACAATCTTCTCAGCGATTTCCTTTACGGCCTCAGTCGTCATCTCCCCTGTCTTCTTCGTGCGGGCCATCTTCCACTTCACGTGGCGTCTGACCGGGGATGGAGGGTCGATGACGCCATCAACGCTTCCTGACTGTGCATCTTCCTGCAGCTTCTTCTTGGTTTTCTCAGCCAGGAGCTTCTGCTCCAAATAATCATAACCCCAACGAGACAAAACGTGGGGGGCAGTATTCTACTTCTGGATGGCTTGTGCCTTCATGCGCACATCCTGAAAAAATTAAACAATAATGTTTGAAATGGGTAGAATGAAGTATAACAACATCATGTTTAATATGAAAAACAACTTAAATGGCAAAGGAACATACCTCCCAAGAAGGGTCTCTGCGAGTCTAGCAAAACTGGGCCCACTTTTCCTTGCTGATGCCGTATTTGTCACAGATAGTGTCCTCGACACCGTCCTGATCAGCTGCAAGGGCCCATTTCCTCGTGAGGTCTGATTTAAACTGCCTCCATCTCTCCCCCACAGATTATAGTAACTTCCTTTTCGTCCTACTGTCAGAAGCCTCTGGGATATCAAATTCTGCCTGATAACATGAAACAAAGTTTATTTGTTACAATAATGAAATTTTTTGGCTATTAATTACACACAATCAAATAAGAAAAGAGAAATACCTGAATATCCTCCCAAATCAGGTCCTTCTGAGCAGTAGGGACCTTCTTCCAGTTCTCGTAGGTGATGTCCACCTTATCACGTGCCACAATCCCCAAATATGTTCTTAATTTCTTCTTGTGGGGACCGTCGGCCTTCCCTGTAGCAGGATCAACATGCACCACTGGTCTCTCAACACCAGGTGGTCTAGTGGACAACGATCGTGGGCATGAGGCTTTGCGTGTCCGCTTCACGGCAGACGTCGAAGCTGATGCGTCCGAAGTAGGAGGAGGACGAGGAGGAGAAGGAGGAGGAGTAGTGGAGGCAGGTGGAGAACCCATGATCTTTTATACAATAACATACAAAATTGGATTAATGAAAAGAGGATTAGTGATAAGTTTTTTTTGGAAGGCAAAAGTATAACATTATTAAACAAAACCCCACCACATAAGGAGACAAGACAAATTAACCAAAGGACTCTGCAAGATAGGTAGTTGTGCTTTTTAATTGTGATTTCATCCATGTTTTCTTTGATATTGATTTTCTTAGGACTTCATCCATGTTTTCATAGCATTTGATTTTCTTTTTTGCAGAAAAGAAAGAGGGGAACGAGCAACAATTTGAAGGTTGTACATTCAGGAACTAAAGAATTCAAAATAGCTAGTAATAAGAGGGATTTGTTTTTGGGATTTTCTGAGCACCAAGAGCGGCTACGCAAGAAGCTTGCACTTGAGGAGGGAAGGATATTTTCAGCTAATGAACAAGTTTCTGAACTATTTGTCCTTCAGATTTTACTATTTTTTTTTTCTTATATGTAAATATAAATAATATAAGGCTATGCCATAGGGACATGGTCATTTTTACCCCTAACAATCTTAGAAGTAAATATAGACCATGTTTTTACGGAATACCCTTATACCATTTATATTTACATATTATAAAAAAGAAACAGTAAAATCTTAAGGACAAATAGTTAAGAAACTTGTTCATTAGCTGCAAATATCTTTCCCTCCTCAAGTGCAAACTTCTTGCTTAGCCGCTCTTGGTGCTCAGAAAATCCCAAAAACAAATCCCTCTTATTAGTAGCTATTTTGAATTCTTTAGTTCCTGAATATACAACCTTCAAATTGTTGCTCATTCCCCTCTTTGAGAATGAGGAGGATCTTCATAAGACTTCATCCAGCTGATGTTTGTCGGCAGTTTCATCATCCACCACCCTTTTCTTCTGTGCCTTCTCACGTTCATTGTTGTTAAACCCATATTTATGCCTTCTTCCCTTCATGTCTTGTTTTATCACAACTTTAGCTGAATCTCCCATCTTCGGCATAGTTGAATCTCCTGTCTTATTGTCCAATGCCACATTTTGATGGCCTGTATCTCTTTTGTTCGTATGTTCTACTGCTTCAGCTTCACAATGCATAGAGCAATCAGAATTTTCCAGTGATCACCAAAGGCTTCTGCATCAGCGTTGACACTCTCCACCCTCTTTGGTTTATGCTTCTGTGTTTTCTTCCATGCTTCCTCCTTATAATTCTCAGATTTATTGGAGGTCCCACTAGAAGGATCAGCACCAATCTGTGCCTGTTCCTCCTCTACCAGCTCAATATCTTTCGTTTCACCTTTGCTTTTGAAACTACACTGTAATTTACAAAACAAAAGTTGAAAGGAAAGATATTGACCTGATAGACGAGGAAGAAGCACATATTGGTGGTGATCGTTCTAGTGCAACCTCGAATAAAGCTGAGATTTATAACGAGGAGGCACGGAAGAAAACACAGAAGCATAAACCAAAGAGGGTGGAGAGTGTCAATGCTGATGCATAAGCCTTTGGTGATCACTGGAAAATTCTGATTGCTTTATGCATTCTGAAGCTGAAGCACTAGAACATACAAAGAAAAGAGATACAGGCCATCAAAGTGTGTCATTGGACAATGAGACAGGAGATTCAACTATGCTGAAGATGGGAGATTCAGCTAAAGTTGTGATAAAACAAGACATGAATGGAAGAGAGCATAAATATGGGTTTAACAACAATGAACGTTAGAAGCCAGAGAAGAAAAGGGTGGTGGATGATGAAACTGGCGACAAACATCAGTTGGATGAAGTCCTAAGGAGGCAAATTGAAACAAAAAACCGATGCCTCAATCAGAGAAAAATGTAGTTGTCACTTACTAGGTTTGGTGACCTCTGTCTCTGTAGAAAATTACATTATCCGATGTTAATCAATTCTCCTTCATCATGATCATTTCGATTTGCATGAACGTCGTCAGCTTCTTCTTCTCCGACAACGTTACCAGTGATTTGAGCGGTCAAAGGACTAACATAGGTGTCCATGTATGAATCATCATCTTCTACATTAACACCAACTGTTTTGCCCTGCAGAACCACGCACTACCTTTCATCACAAGGGTCTTGCACGTAAAATACTTGTCTAGCTTGTTCTGCCATGATGAAAGGGTCATTGTGGTAACCAAGTTTCTTTAGATCTACTAGGGTAAATCCTATATCATCGGTGCGCACACCGGTGTTGCTGTCAACCCATTTACATTTGAAAACACATACTGTAAATTTCACATAATTAAGCTCCCAAATTTCATCAATGAACCCAAAGTAAGGGATGGAAGCTACACAGGGATTGGCGTCATTGACACTTGCAAAGTGTTGAGATTCAGCCCTTAGGGTGACCCCGCTGTTCTGCATTGTACTTTTGTCATCTTGTGCTTTTGTGTAAAATGAATACCTGTTTATGTCGTATCCTTGCCAGGTTATAACATTTCTTTTAGGCCCATCTGCTATTTTTCTTAATGTTTTTGAAGCATTCTCATCTACAAAGATTGTATCTTTAAACCAATCACAGAAAGTTTTGTTATGCTTTTTCAACGCCCAATTCTTTGACATTTTCGGATTATTCTGTTTGACTAAAGCTTCATGCTTAACTATGTATGGAAAAACTTCATTACTGTTGTTCAAGACATACAAGTGAGCTTGTAACAAATCTTCTACACTTGGAGTGATCACCTGCAGTCCTCTTGAACCCTTACCACCCACTATGTCATCATGCCGACACTCAGGAAGCCAACCAGCTTTAGCCTTCTCTAAGTATTCTGAACAAAATTCAATGGCTTCTTCTGCAATGTACCTCTCAACAATAGATGCTTTCGGATGATATAGATTCTTTGTATACCCTTTTAAGATCTTCATGTATCGCTCAACCGGGTACATCCACCGTAGATAAACAGGACCACAACATTTGATTTCTCTGACTAGATGCACAATCAAGTGAATCATGATGTCAAAGAAAGCAGGGGGAAAATACATCTCCAACTGACACAATATAATTGCGGCCTCATTTTCCAACTCATCAAACATTACTGGATCAATCACTTTGCTACATATAGCATGGAAGAAAAAGCACAGGCGAGTTATCGTGAACCTGACTTTGTTTGGCAAGATGTCTCGTATAGCCACGGCTAACAATTGTTGCATGAGCACGTGACAATCGTGAGACTTTAACCCTACAAGCTTAAGCTCCTTCAACTACACAAGGCTCTTAATATTTGAAGAGTATCCTTGTGGAACCTTCACCCGACGAAGACACTGACAAAAACTTATCTTCTCCTTCTTGGACAAAGTATGGCAGGCTGGGGGCAAGTAAATTTTCTTCCCATCAGACCTTGGATGCAACTGTGATCTTATACCCATATCAGCTAGATCTTGACGGGTATTCAAGCCATCCTTCTTCTTGCCTTGAATGTTAAGGAGCGTCCCAATCACACTATCACAAACATTTTTCTCCACATGCATAACATCAATACAATGTCTAACGTCAAGATCACACCAGTATGGAAGATCAAAGAAAATGGACCTCTTCTTCCATATGCAACTCTGACTTTTATCCTTCTTTTGGGTCTTCCCAAATACAATGTTCAGGTGTTGAACCCGCTGATATACCTGCTCACCAGTGAACGGTATCGGCGCAATATCATGCTCTTGACTTCCATTAAAATCTTTTCTCAGTCGTCTGTAAGGATGATTGGGTGTTAGAAAGCGGCGATGCCTACTGTAGACTGTTTTTCTCCCATGTTTCAGTTGTGTGTAACTTGTATTTTCTTCATAGATGGGGCATGCATGATGACCCTTATCACTGTAACCGCTGAGATTCCCATATGTTGGGAAGTCATTAATGGTACTAAAAAGCATTGCACGCATTTCAAACATCTCCTTGCGAAACGCATCAAACACTACAACCCCCTTGTCCCATAACTTTCTCAGATCTTCAACCAACGAACTTAGATAAACATCAATGTCATTTCCTGGCTGTCTTGGGCCTGATATCATCATAGACAACATCATGTATTTTCGCTTCATGCACAACCAAGGAGGCAAATTGTAAATTACTAGCAGAACTGGCCATGAACTGTGTTGAGTGCTTAAGGTGCCATATTGATTCATTCCATCACTGGCTAGTCCAAGTCTAAGATTTCTTGGCTCATTCCCGAAATCCGGATACAAACCATCAATCTTCTTCCACTAGGAGCAATCAGCCGGATGACGGACCATTCCATCAGAAATCCTTCCATTTGCATGCCATGTAAGGTCTTTTGCGTCGTCCTCGTTAGCAAACAGACGCTTAAACCTTGGAATGATTGGAAGATACCACAAAACCTTCGCTGGGGGGCCCTTGTTGGAGTTTTCATCAGAATTGCTTTCCTCTTCATCCTTCACTTTGTACCGTGAAGTCCCACAGACAGGGCATTTGGACATTTCTTGGAATTCATGCCTGTAGAGTATGCAATCATTAGGGCAAGCATGAATCTTCTGATACTCCATACCCATGGGACACAATATCTTCTTCGCCTTATAGTAACTTTTAGGCAGCGTGTTGTCCTCTGGAAGCAGATTGTGCACTACCTCAAGCAGAGAGGTGAAACTTTTGTCACTCCACCCATACCTAGCCTTCACATTAACCAGACTTAACACCGCAGACAACAGGGTTAAGGAATTCTTGCACCCCGTATACAAAGGCTTCTTTGAATCACTCTGCAATCCTTCATACACAGGGGCGTGTGCTTCTTGAAAATACTCTTGTCTAAGGTCACGAATCATGTCTTCCAAGCGATCTCCCATTTCTACATCAAACGGTTCAGATTGGGACCCAGTATGCATGTCAGTCACTTCACCATGCCATATCCACGTCGTGTAATTCTTCTTCATCCCATCACACAATAGATGGTCCCATATGTCGTCAAGTAGTTGTCGTCTTCCATTCAAACAGTTGATGCAAGGACAATAATATTTTCCTTCTTCATTCGGTCGACCTCTTTCTAAAGCAAATTGCAAAAACTGCTCGACTCCATCCTTATATTCTAGGCTCATGCGACTTTGATTGATCCAACTTCGATCCATCTAAGCAAATCCATGCATGCAAATCTCACTTTTTTATTTATAGGTGTGGCCCTATCCCATTTAGGAAGACTGTCTTTTATGTTAGCCTCAAACGTCATGGTTAGCATTATTTTGAACAATTTGAGTAAATTTCGGCAGCATTTCGCATTGGTCTCCAAGTACACGACATGACATCGGTGAAACGAATTTCACGATAATCAAGTATGCACTCAAAGAACAACTTGAAATGCATTCAATCGAAATTTCATCAAATTAATCAAAATAATAATAACCTGACCGAATGAGTCTAACATAAAAATACAAGTCTCCCCAAACTGTCCAAACGGACAATTCAAGACTAAATACAATGACTAATGCAAACTATCCGCAAGAATCATTGCATTCAGTCTCAAACGGGAATCTACGGTTCACTCAGCATGAACAACAGTTATTTATATAGCAAATTACATTCAGCACGTATAACAACATTCATGACATACAAGAACATTCATGACGTACAAGAACATACAAGGACATCAACAGTTGTGTGTGTGTGTGTGTGTGTGTGTGTGTGTTTTGTGTTTGTCTCTTTATGTGTGTGTGTGTGTGTCTGTCTATGTGTGTGAGTGTGTTTATGTATGTGTGTGTCTGTGACTCAGTGTGTGTGTCTTTGTGTGTGTGTCTGTGGCTCAGTGTGTTTGTGTGTTTGTCTGTCTCTTTATATGTGGTAACTGTGTGTGTGTGTGTGTTTGTCTCTTTATCTGTGTGTGTGTGTGTGTGTGTGTTTGTCTCTTTATGTGTGTGTGTGTCTGTCCATGTGTGTGAGTATGATTGTGTATGTGTGTGTTTGTGACTCAGTGTGTGTGTCTTTGTGTGTGGGTCTCTGTGTGTGTCTGTGGTTCAGTGTGTTTATGTCTTTATGTGTGCGTGACTCTGTGTGTGTGTGTGTGTGTGTGTATCTTTATGTGTGTGTGTGTGTGTGTTTGTGTTTGTGTTTGTGTCTGCGTGTGTTTGTCTCTATGTGTGTGTGTCTCATAGCAGGGTAGCAAAGGATCATTAAATTGTAAACATCATGAGCCACATGATGAGGGAAGCAGTATCAAATCAATGCTTTACAAGCTTTTGGTCAATCTAAGGAGTGGTGTCTTCATGCTCCAAATTGATGGTTTCTGAGTGGAAAATCCTAATTTGGTTAAGCCTGAAATTCTGCAGCATTTGCAAAGCAGATTCAAATTAATTGAAGTTATGTACGAGCACTACAACTTTTACAAAAATAAGCACTGCAGCTTATTTAAGGCACAAATTTTGCAACATCTGCAGTATGTGGGTGGAAAAAGGGTGGGAGTGGAAATTTAAATGGAGAAGACACTTGTTTGACAGAGAGCTTGAGATGGCAGATTGTTTCCATAATGATGTTGCTGGCAGCTGTATTCAGATTCACAAAAAAGATGAGTGAATCTGGAAAATAGACCCTACTGGACAATATTCGGTATTTTTGACATGTGATAGAATACTTCCATTATGATGGGAATCTATGACATGGGTCAACATTCATGGAGCTTTTCCGCAGAAACCGTGGCAGCACTTTTCCCAGCACGCGTTCTGTTTGCCTAGTAGAATTCGTCTTAACCGATGGAGAAGTTGGTGGCTGGCCCTCACATGGACAGTGTGGCAGCACCGGAATAAAATCATCTTCTCTAATCAAACTTTTGATGGTAACAAGTTAATGGAGGATGCTATTTTTACACTATGGACATGGCTGAAGAACTTTGACAAGGACTTTGCCTTCACCTACAACTATTGGTCGTCTAACATAGCATCGGGATTTGTCTTTTCAGGGGGGTAGAAACCATAGACAGTGGGTGTTGTAGGTCTTTGTAATACATAGCTTTGGTTCCTTGCGAGACTGATCTCAGTCTGAGCTTGAAACCATGTTGCTGGCAACTCAATCTAATTCATGTATTGTTTTGTACCTCTGGTACTCACAATATATATAAATATAATTTATCTTGGCTGATAAAAAAAAATGTGGGTGGAAATATAAGCACTGCAGAAGGTTTTCTGTTTTTTTACATCAATTCATTTCCTAAGGGACTCAATTCCTCATTCATTGAAACCAGTTACCAGTATGCAACATTTTACATTAAACACCAGTATATAACATTTTAAAGCAAACACCACTATATAATATTTTAAATGAAACAACAGTATATACATGCTAGTTCCTACGTACATACCTGGAGTTGCTATAACCCGAACGACCTTCAACAACAATGTCAATTAAAAGTAGTCTATGATAACCTGAAAAAAAAAACCAATGGTCATGGACATGGCTGACACATTTGGAGAAGGATTTTGGTATTCATTTCAACCAATGGTCATCCAATATCAGAGCAGGATTTAATCATATAGTAAGAAATGGAAGCCATTAAACCAAAGTCAATACTCATGAATGCTAGAACATCCATCAAGAATGATAACAAAGCAGTAATTTAAATTAAATTCATCTTAGTTTTTCTATTTTATGATCACTCCCGATTGCTGGAATGGTGAAGGAGTTGCATTAATGCAGAAATTTCCACAGAATCATCAGTGTCAAGATTGTTGTTCTTCATCACTTTAAAGAAAGATTCTCAGAGCAGAATCCTTGCAGACCAACCTTGGAAGGGATCCAGTTCTCTTCCCTTGATCAAAGGCAGAAGGAAAGCCTTGTTGATAGATTCACTGAGCTCCAGTTCTCTTCCCTTGATCAAAGGCAGAAGGAAAGCCTTGTTGATAGATTCACTGAGCTGGAAATCAAGTCTGCAGTTTGGGCTTGCGAGGGAGATAAAAGTCCTAGCCTGGATGGTTTGAATTTCAATTTCATCAAACAGTTTTGGGAAGTAATCCCAAGGCCTAGCAGAATGACAAACCAAAGGAGATGATGAGAAGTAATACCAAGGCCCAGCAGACTGAGGAACCTTTCGTGGACTCCAACCCAGCTTCTAAAGGTCACCCTCTGTCTTCTTTATACGAGGACCCTATACAGCTGCAATGTGACATCTTGAAGGAAATGGGCTTGTCTTATGAGGAAGAAGATAGCAAGGTTAAAGGGCTGCTACTGGATATGGAGAATAAAGATGATTTGATGGCAGCAGAGAAGGGAATTAAATCTCAGCAATTATGATAATTCTCTCCTATAATTCTAGAGGTTTGGGGAGGGGAGTCAAGTGGGCTGCTGTTAGAAGGCTCATTGTAAAGCACAAAGTGGATCTTGTCTGCCTCCAAGAAACCAAGAGGGAGAACTTTAATAAAAGTATTTGCCAGGCCATTTGGGGAGACTCCACTGGTCATTGGGATTTTGTTCCATCTGTGCAAGCTGCTGGTGGCCTTTTATGTATGTGGAATAACTCCATCTTTGTGGTAGAAAGGAAGGAAAAAGGTAGAAGCTTCTTAATGCTTGAAGGCACATGTTGTAGTAATAATCAGAAGTTGATATTTGTCAATGTTTATGCTCCTTGTGATCTGGTTGGGAAGAAAGCTTTATGGGATGAGTTGAGGCAGCTGAAGGCTTCTAATCCTAGTGGAATGTGGTGTTTCCTTGGGGACTTCAATAGCATTAGAAGTTCTCAGGAAAGAATCAACTTATCTCAAAGAAGGGCAGATCCTTATGACATTGCAGCCTTTAATCAGTGGATTGAGGATATGGAGCTTCAGGAAATTAAATGTTATGGGAATAGCTTTACTTGGATTAGGCCTAATGGCTGTGTGAAAAGCAGGCTTGATAGCTTCTTGGTCTCACAGAATTGGCTATCTCTTTGGCCTGAGAGCTGCCAAACTGTCCTTCAAAGTAACCTCTCTGATCATTGCCCGTCTATATTGCAAACTAACATGGTGGACTGGGGCCCAAAGCCCTTTAGGGTGTTTGACTGGTGGCTGCAGCAAAAGGGGTACCAAAAAATGGTGAGGGAGGCCTAGAAAAAGGACCAGCAGGGGGGCTGTGGGGGTATTGCCCTTAAAAATAAGTTGAAGAACTTAAAATCTGTTATAAAACAGTGGAGCAAAGCAGAGGGGAATATTAATCCTAAGAAGGTCCTTAATATTCAGCAGAAGCTAAATGAAGTGGAGGATCTAGCTGCTCATCGAAATCTGACTGATCAAGAGATTAAGGACAGAACTTTACTTCAGCAGGAGTTATGGAATGCCTCTAATGCTTTTGAATCTTTATTGAGACAAAAATCTAGGGCCAGATGGCTGAAGGAGGGGGACTACAACACTGCTTACTTTCACAAATACATGAATTTCAGGAGAGCTTATAATAATATTCCAGGTATATTTATATATGGGGAGTGGATCCAGCAACCTGATGCAGTGAAAAATGAAGCTGCCAACTTCTTCCATAATAGATTCACTGAGCAGATGCATTCTAGACCTACCTTGGATGGAGTTCACTTCAAATCTATTTCTCAGAGGCAAAGAGAACAGTTGACTGTCCCATTCTCTGACCAAGAGATCAAACAAGCAGTGTGGAGTTGTGGAGGGGATAAGTGTCCTGGGCCTGATGGCCTTAACTTCAATTTTATTAAGGAATTCTGGGATGTGTTGAATCCTGAGTTTAGAAGATTCGTGGATGAGTTCTATGCTCATGAAAGCTTTCCTAGAGGTTCCAATGCTTCCTTTGTGGCTTTAATTCCCAAAAAGTCTCACCCACAGTCCCTAAATGATTACAGACCCATATCCTTGATAGGCTGCATGTATAAAGTCATAGCTAAGCTTTTATCTAATAGATTAAGGTCTGTTATGGATGAACTCATTGATGAAAGACAGTCAGCTTTCATTAAAGAAAGACATATACTTCATGGGATCCTGATTCTTAATGAGGTGGTGGAGGAAGCAATGAGAAGCAAGAAGCCAGCAATGATTTTCAAGGTGGATTTTGAAAAGGCCTATGACTCAGTGTCTTGGTCCTTCTTGGATTATATGTTGCTTAGATTGGGTTTCTGCCAAAAATGGAGAAGATGGATCTCAGCTTGCCTACATTCAACAACCATATCAGTTTTGATTAATGGTAGCCCATCTAAGGAGTTCAACTCCTCAAGAGGCTTGAGACAAGGAGATCCTTTAGCCCCCTTGCTCTTCAATATAATTGGGGAAGGTCTCACTGGTATGATGAGGGAAGTAGTTCACAAAAATCTTTATAGAAGCTATCTAGTTGGAAAGAAGAGAGAACCTGTTAATATTCTGCAGTATGCTGATGATACTATTTTTATGGGTGAGGTTGATAGGCAGAATGTTCATGCTATAAAGGCCCTGCTTAGAGGCTTTGAATTGGCTTTTGGCTTGAAGATTAACTTTGATAAAAGTCAATTCGGGATCATAGGAGGTGGAGTTAACTGGGGTTTGGTAGCAGCTAATATCCTGAACTGCAGTCAAATGAATTACCCCTTTCACTATTTAGGCATTCCCATTGGTGCCAATCCTTCCAGTCTGATGGTTTGGGAGCCTCTCATTACTAAATTCAAAGCAAAACTATCCAAATGGGCCCAGAAAGATATATCCATGGGGGGGAAGGTCACACTTATCAATTCTGTTCTCAATGCTCTTCCAATCTATCTTCTTTCCTTTTTCAGGATTCCCCAAAGGATAGTCCAAAAATTAATTTCCTTACAAAGGAAATTTCTGTGGGGAGGAGACAATACTCATAATAAAATTCCTTGGGTGAAATGGGCTGATATTTGTCTGCCCAAGAATGAGGGGGGATTGGGTATAAAGGATATTTCGAAGTTCAATGTAGCCTTGATGGGTAGATGGATATGGGCTTTTGCATCTGGTCAGCAGCAGCTTTGGGTAAGAGTTCTAATCTCTAAATATGGTGGATGGCCTGAGTTCCAGCATGATACAGATAAGAAGGGATTTTCTCATTGGTGGAGGGACCTTAGAAAGATATTTCACCAGTCAGATCACAATATCTTCAAGCACCAATTGACTTGGAAGGTGGGATGTGGGGAAACAATCAAATTCTGGACAGACAAGTGGCTAGGGAAAGATTATACCCTTGAACAGAAATATAATCAGCTTTTTCTGATTAGTAGGCAGCAAAATTCTTTCATCTCAAATATGGGAGAATTTAATCATGATAGCTGGGAATGGAACTTTAGATGGAGAAGGAACTTATTTGATCATGAAAGTGATTTAGCAGCCCTTCCTATCTACCTACTGTCATTCTTCAAAACTCCTAAAAAAGTGGTGCATAAGGTAGTATCTATTCCACACTTGGTCTTGGTTAAATGGAATGGAGACAGACTTCCATCTTCAGATTTTTGCAGTGCAAAAAAAAAAAACAATCATGCAAGCATATTTGAAAACTTAAAATACGAATAACTCAAGTTAAAATAAATTCATTTTTTACGACTGTGAACAAATTAACTAAGGTACAGTAGGCAAATTTGTTTTCACTAATATTAATAGGTCATCACCACTGCAGTAGAATTTAAGTTAAACTTAGATAAGTACCTTATGAAGAGGCCAGCTACCTTGTCACAGCTAACAAGTCAGAACTGAACAAATTTCTGCATGTATAATTGAACAAATTTGTTATCAAACTTGTGTGTGTGTCTTTGTATGATGAGTGTGTGTGTGTGTGTGTGTGTGTGTCATCAGTGTGTGTCTGTGTGTTTCTATCATACGTGTGTGTGTGTGTGTGTCATTAGGGTTTGTGTGTGTGTGTGTGTTTCATGACCAATTTTTCATACTGGCAATTCAGTGGCAGTGTATTGCTTAGGCTTCCGTCGAAATGAAAGGAAAATCAACGAGTCTGATAGAACAACTTCAGTCTTCACTCTTCACTAGTTGAACACAAATAAAAAAAAATTAAACTACTTCAAGGATAAATAAAAGGTTCAGAAGCAGCAGACCTAGATTGTCTAAGCTATTTTATAATGGGCAGCTATAGTTACAATGATGATGAAATGAACTATAGAAAAAAAAGTATAAAATATAGAAGAATAAAAAAACAATTAAGGGCAGAACTCAAAAGCTTTTAGCCATGCTGCTTGAAATTTAATCAATTAAGGGCTGAACACTTGTTCTTCAATTGTAGCAAAACCCTCCCTTTATGGTGAGAATCAATGTCCTGGGTTAATCTTATCACTGTAATGCCACAAAATCATAGGGACCATTTTCTGCAACATGGAATGGAGGTAGCAGATGGAGTCAGGTCCAAAACCTGGAAATGCTGGTGGATTGCTTTAACTTGGACAATATGGCACCATAGAAATAAGGTGGTGTTCCAAGATACAACTTTTCATGGAACCAAACTGTTAGAAGATGCCCTATTCCTACTATGATTGTGGATCAAAGCAATGGACAAGGATTTTACTCTTCATTTTAACCAATGGTCCTCTAATCTTAAGGAAGGTTTTAGGAACTAGGAGGCGTTAACTCTTAAACTCTTAAACTTTTACAAGAACACAATAAGGGTAAGGGAAACTGTTAAACTCCAATAATAGGCGTTAACTCTTAAACTGTTACAAGAACACAATAAGGGTAAGGGAAACTTCACTAAGGAGAAGAAGCACAAAGTTGTCACGATGCTCGAGTTAAATATGAGATACCCTAGCCATGTTTAGTTCACTAAGTGTGCGATACATGAATGCAATCAAATATTCATACAGGATTAGACCAAACATACCTACGTGAGGTGGCGAAGGAGAAGAAGCACAGACTTCTGACGATGCTCGAGTGCGACGAGCACGATGCTCGACCTTAGACAAAATGATGGTCAGATGGAGAACATACAACTTCAAGGTAGATGGAGAACAAAGAGAGCAAGAAAGCTTAGATGGAGAAGAAGACAGAGAGAAGGACAAGACAACGCGAAGGAGACGAAACATACCTAGGTATGGTGGCAAAGGAGAAGAAGCAGAGACTTGTGACGATGCTCGAGTGCGATGAAGACGATGCTCGAGTGCGACAAACACGATGCTCAGATGCAGACAAAGATTAGAAGAAGAAGAGAGCGCGAAAGCTTAGATGGAGAAGAAGACAGAGAGCCAGCTTCTTAGGGCTCACCATATTTTTTAAAATATAACTTCAACATCGGTTTTTAAAAAAACCCGATGTTAACAAAATGATGTTAAGGTTAACATCGGTTTTCTGGAGAAAACCGATGTTAACATAACAAACGTTAACATCGGTTTTCTAAAAACCCGATGTTAATAAACATATGTTAACATCGGTTATTTAAAAACCGATGTTACTAATAAATGTTAACATCGGTTCTCCAATAACCGATGTTAATGAACTTCGTTAACATTGGTTTTTCACAAAACCGATGTTAACGTATACACGGTATTTACAATTATGCCACCGCGCATATGTTAACATCGGTTTTTTTAACAACCGATGTTAACACACCGATGTTGAATCCGCTTTTTGTAGTAGTGAAGGATGAGTTTTGTCAGTAAAAATTTATTGATCACCGATCCGTGGGTGTTATTAGTTATACCCATTAATTATGTTTGGTATGTTTTTGGGAATTCTACATTGTTTCAGAGGTTAGACCAAAGTGTGTGCGTTGTGCATGATAGAAAATTCTTGTTGCAAGGAATTTTTTTATTTTTTTTTTGTACTTTTGAGTCTGTATACTTCAATTATAACATTAAAAATGTGGTTAAAGTGAAAGACAATATAGTCTACATAGTAATAAAGAGTAAGATTTCTCTTACTTTAAAAGCATTTCATAATGTTTTAGTTATTGTATGAAGCATTTATTTGTAGAGGGTTATCTTTATTTCTTTGTGTATATTAAATAGGTAACTTCTATGATGAAATTAGCAAAACAACGTGTGTTTGATTAGCTTATTTTGCATTTCAAATAACTTATAATCAAAATTTTACCACGATACCTTTAATAATATTAATGTGCATATATTCATAGAGTTGTGGATTAAAGTGTTTGAGTTGTATAAAAGTATTGGCTTGAGGAATAGGTATACGGACTCAGATTCGTGGATTGACCTGTTAAGCCTGCAGACCTTGAGGATAATGAATTTCTTTGTTTAAAATCGTATAGTTATATCGAGTTTTAGAATTCGGCCCATTAAGCCTGTGGACCTAGTGAACTCTATTCGCAAACCATCCGTTCTACTGCCAAAGTCCAATCTTCAAGTATCATTAATTTGTTATATCAAGATTTTGATCTTTAATTTAGATTGTTATTGTCAATTTATTATGTTTAAAATGTTGATATATTTCAGCGTGATAGATTTTAGCTTAAAAAATGAAATCATTTTTTCTTTCTTTTAATTTTATACATTTTTCACTTTTTTAAAATATTTTTTTACAAAAAATATTTTTAAATTACTTTTTGGACTCGCGAACCGGCCTGTTTATCCACAAACTTTTGCGGGCTGGATATGGATCTTGAAAAAAAGTCCAATTATTGTGCGAAGAGGACTTACCTAACTTGTCTAAATAAGGATTACACAAATTGGGTCTTAAACGGATTGAGCCGGTCTATATATCCACCCCTAACAAGCTTAAGTGTCCAAACCAACAAAAAATAATTTTTTAATTGATAGAAATGTCACATGAGTTGAGTTGGAGAGTATCAATGTCTAAATGTATCCCACCACCACTTCAAAACAAAAGAGGTGTTGATATTTCATATTTAACTTAATCAAAGGACCCTAATTAATTCATACACTTAAGCCTACAGATTTTAATATATTATTAATGTATATAATATTTGTGAATCACCGTTAATAATAGTATTAATATTAATTTAACTATAATATTGTTAATATTATATATATATATATATATATATATATATATATATATATATATATATATATATATATATATATAATATTTGTAAACATACATGCAATTTTGATTTCATTAAAGGTATAGAGTACTTTCATTTATATATTGAAGAAACTCATTACCCTAGTGGTTAAGTGTTGTTGGAGTTTAGTGGTTTGTATTTCTAATCTTATATTTAATATTTTGACAATTTTTTCTCCTATTTTGACATATTTAATCCCAAAATTAATTCAAATAGCTAAGTTAACTAAAAAAATTAGATAAATAAACTAAAACTTAAACTAATTAAATTTAGAAAAAAAATATTTTTATATTTGTCATAAAATTAAGAATTTTATATAGTCAGTATGATTTTTTTTTACATTATTAACCGATAAAAAATATATTAAAAATATTTTTTAAAATAATTATTATAAAATTTAATAAATTTATTTTGCATCATCATCTATAAGTGAAATGTAATGTAAAACAACTTATTACACTCTCACTATGTTCTGATTAAATAATAAAATTTTTGGTAAGTAAATTAATTTACAAGCTACCAAGCAAAAATATTTAAACTATCAATCATGACAAAATAATTGTTGAGTCAAAAGAACAATTACGTCTTAAAGATGAATCATGACCTTTAATTATTTTGATTAGATATAAATAGATATGTAGATTAAAAGTTGTATCAGTGGCGGATCCAAGACCCTAAGTCAGTGGGTGCAAATTATAAAAAATAAATTTAGTGGGTTCAATTATATAAATATAAATAAAATAAAATATAAAAATATAAGATTTTATTTACAAATTTGATAAATTTTAAAAAATGAGGGGGTGCAAGTGCACACCCTCAAAGTAATGTAGGTCCGCCACTGAGTTGTATGTCATGCGTCTCGTGTTTCTTACATGATAAAATTTGCGTTTGATGTCATAATCTCAAAAACATGTGTGATGACATTTAAGACGTCATTTAATATTATGTGGATGAGATTTTTTTTGTAGAAACATTTTTCTAGGATCTATCGAATCTCATGAAGAATTAATGAAGTCAAGATTTGAAGTTTCTTAATCTCCATTAAAAGAAGAGCTCCACTATGCAGGATATGCTTTGACACAAAGAATGATGTATTGTAACTCTCTAACACACAAGCATTGAAGAGATGACTTTTTGCATGAGGAAAAAACATGCACTTAATGCTCCCAACAATCATTTTCATCAAATGAAAATCAAGTGAAGATATCTATCCATTGTGAGACAATGGATACTTGAAGATGAGACCTATATAAACACCTTGAACACATTGAGAGAAAACAAGTAAGAATTGATTTGTATATCCGTCTATAAGACGATTCTAGTTTTAGTCTCTAAGCATTCTTCAACCACATATCTATTCTAATTTGTTTAGAGCAAGTAGTGATTTGATAGGACAAAGAACACTGGGTGTTAATCAAGCTTGGGATATAACTTGATTTGTAGAGCCAGAAGTGATTGTGATACAATACTTGTAATGTGTGAAAAGTTATTGTAACTTGGTGGTTTGCCAAGAATCGAACGTAGTTTCTGTTGGAAAATATTTTCTTATAATTTGAAATTTAAAATTAAAATATATTTTCTTTATCAATTATGTTTTTTAAAGATAAAATGCTTTTAGAATTAGTCTATGTGAAAAACTAAAAGCATCTCATTACTTCTATTTATATATTAATTTTAGGAAGTTATATTTTACTTCGCCAAATTCCTTTGTGAACTTACAAGTCTTTAAAATAAGGAAGTTTGTTGTTTGGTTTTTATTTTTTGTTGTTTAACGTTATTGCTACAAGTATTTTGTTGCTACACGTTGGTAACTGGTTGCCTTTATATATGTAGCTCCTTGCTAAAAAGAAATAAACATGTGAAAATACAATACACAAAGCAATAAAATGAACACTGGGGTGAAGCTTTATATTTTGCATTTCATATTCTTAATAGAATGCCTTATAAAATTTTTGAAAAAACCCCTTACGAGCTATGGAGAAAAAGAGAACCAAATCTGAAATATTTTAAAGTATGGGAGTTTCTAGCAAAGGTTAACATCCCCATTAATAAGAAAAGGAAAATTGGACCAAAAATTGTTGGATTGTATTTTTTTTGGATATTCTTTGCATAATACTACTTATAGATTTTTTGTAGTTAATTCAGAAGTGTCTGAAATTTTTAATAGTACTATTATGGAATCTAGAGATGCCACTTTCTTTGAAAATGTTTTTCCTTTAAAAAATAAATTGTCTAAATCTGTTTGTGATACTTCTTGTTCTAATTTATCATCTTGTAGTAATGTTAATAAGGACATTATGTTTGAACGTAGGAAGAGTAAAAGATCTAAAAAAGTTAAGGATTTTGGTTTTGAATTTTGCTCCTTTCTACTTGAAGATGATCGTAAAACTTATGATGAGGTCTATTGATTCACCTTTTTGAAAAGAAGTTATTAATGATGAAAATAGTTCTCTTAAAACTAATAAAATTTGATTTCTTATTGATCTTCCCCCTAGTTGTAACAGTATATGTTGTAAGTGGATTTTCCAAAAGAAAGTAAGAACTGATGGGTCTATAGAAAAATTTAAGGAAAGACTTGTTGTGATTGGTTGTAAACAAATAGAAGGTATAGATTTCTTTGATACATATTCTCCTATTTCTAAAGTTACTATTGTTAGAGTTTTAATTGCACTTGTATTTTTAATTTAGAAATTCATCAAATGGATGTAAAAATTGCCTTTTTAAATGGTGATTTAAAAGAAGAAATTTATATGAGACAACCTAAAGGCTTTGTAGAACCGGGTAAAGAAAAGAAAGTTTGTAAACTTGTTAAATTTTTATATGGTTTGAAACAAGCTCCAAAGCAATGACACGAAAAGTTTGATCAAGTTGTTCTTTCGTATGATTTTCACATCAATAATAGTGATAAATGTGTGTGTGTGAAACAATTTGATGATAGTGGATGTGTCATTTTATGTTTGTATGTGGATGACATATTGATATTTGGTAGTAATATGCATCTCATAAATGATGTGAAGTCTTTCTTGTCTAGCAATTTTGCTATGAAGGACCTTGGTCCTGTAGATGTGATTTTGGGTATTAAGCTTATAAAGAAAAATGATGGCATGGTTTTAACCCAATCACACTATGTTGAAAAGCTATTGAAGAAGTTTAATCATTTTGATGTGAAACATGTTTCTACTCCTTATGACTCATCCATTAAGTTAAAGAAAAATTTGAGTAAAGGAATTTTTTCACATAAATATTCTCAAATTATTGGTTCTTTGTTGTATTTGACAAACTTCTCTAGATCTGACATTGCATATACAGTTGGTAGATTATGAAGGTATAATAATAATCCTGATCATTCTCATTGGATTGCATTAGAAAGAGTTTTTAGATACTTAAAAGGAACCATTAATTATGACATTCATTATACATGCTTTCCTGCAGTAATTGAGGGGTTTATTGATGCAAATTGGATTTCTGATTCTCATGAAACAAAATCGACAAGTGGTTATGTTTTTACTTTAGCTGGTGGTGCAGTATCATGGAAATCTACTATACTAAACAAACTATTATTTTACGTTCTACCATGGAAGCATAAATTTTTGCTTTAGATACTACTACTAGTGAGGTTGAGTTTCTTAAAAATTTGTTATGTGATTTGCCATTGTTGAATAAGCATATACCTCCAATTCCAATGCATTGTGATAGTCAAGTTGCTATATCTAAAGTTACTAGTAAAAATTTTAATGAAAAAAGAAGACACTTAAGAATGAGACATAAGTTTATCAGAAATTTGATTTCTCATGGTGTCATTTCTCTTGACTTTGTTAGGTCAGAAAATAATATTGCGGACCAGCTTACAAAAGAGTTGACGCGTCAACAAGTACTTGAGTCGTTGAGGGGAATGAGACTAGATTCCATTATTTAGTTACAATAATGGACACCCGTCTCCGTGTGATTAGTGATCTCATGAATGGAGTTCAACGAGTAACAACGAAATTGCTTGTTGACTAAAGTACACCAAAATAAAATTTTGCAGAATTGTTCTGTTTCTCATTCCTATGAAGAGATGTTTTATAAATTGTGACAATATTAAGGTTGAGATATTTATATATGTATACTTTTTGGTAAAAAAAAAAAAATACCTCTTAATGAATCCGATGACAATTATTGTAGGGGTGGGGGTCACAAACCACTCTTTGAGGATTCACATAGTGAGTGTGGTGGTGGGGCCACCACTATGAGATATGGGCTAATCTCTAAGTGACACTCGCGAAACAAGATACATGCGCAAGACCGTGTAACGCGCTACCACTGATTAGAACCTAAATGAACGCCAATATTGTAGGAGTTGTGTACTAAAGTCCGGTTAAAGAATGTGTAATTCAAGACAATTAAGTCACTATATTTTTCTCGGGTGGAAGTTCATAAACACTAGGTATAAGGCTTAAACCCGAAAGGTTTCTTATATCGAAATATAATATCTCATGCTCTTTCTTTTACGTTTTTATACAAATTATTTAAAAAAAAAATATTTAAAATATTA
Source organism: Glycine max (assembly GCF_000004515.6). Lineage (NCBI taxonomy): Eukaryota > Viridiplantae > Streptophyta > Magnoliopsida > Fabales > Fabaceae > Glycine > Glycine max. Next base: position 40,654,355 of record NC_016091.4, read on the forward strand.
AATTATGTGGGGGAATGTTAGTAAACATTTGTTTTATAATTTAAAATTTTTAAAAATATGTTTTTTAAAAATATGTTACTCATATTAGTTATGTTTTTATAAAATAAACTATTTGTTGTTGGATCTGTTACGTAAAACTAGATTTCTTATCTTTTCTAAGATTTTGCTTTAATGAGTCAATGCGATTTGTTACGTTTGTTTTGATACCTGTAAGTTGGTTTCCAACAATCAGATTTTTGTTGTTGTATAAGGGAGTCTATGCTTATATATATCTCTTTCCTCCTCCCTAGAAAACACACAAGCAAAAAAATAATTTGATTTCTTTCTCTCTAAATTTTTCTCTTCCTTTTCTTATGAAAACTTATTTTTGAGAGTAAGAGCATTGATGTTCAGAAGGTTCGGGATCCTTTCGTTGCACACGATCGAAACCAACGGGTTGTCGTATCTTGGGAGATGAGAACAATCAGATTTTTCTACCAGTACAGTGGGGGCGTTTTCTCTTTAAGGATCGCGTTTGCGTGCTTCAATCCAAGCTAACAAAATTTCTCCCTTAAATTATTTTTCTTTATGTTTATTGTATGATATAGTGAATTGTTGATTCATGTTCTGAAGTTATGTTGCTACTGTTGTTTTGTTGTTTAGTTTAAGACTTTGCATTTTCTTCTCATTTATTTCTTTTTATCTTAATTTTCTAACAGTTTCAGTGGTAGATACGAATCCTTATAACTCAGTGTGTGATATTTTCTTGTTCTCTCTCTGTTTTTTAACTGACCCAGGATCTAAATTGTTTTTAGGTTTTTGAAAACTTATTGTGCTTTACGAACTTATCTTACAAATGTCCTTATCAGACAAAAAACTTTACTGAATTTCAAAAGGGTTCAAAAATTCACTAAAACCACAATTGAATCCTCATCCTTATGATATTTACCTTTACAATAATATTTTTATAAATGCTAACAAATGTCCTAAGAATATTGATTAAGAAACTCAAGTAGAAATATGTTTATTGAGAAACAAAAAATTGCATTGTGTAGGATCTTTTTTACTTTCTGATTTACACCATAAATACTTTTTCATTTTAATTTCTTAATATTATAAGACTACTAGTTAGCTAGATTTTTTTTAAAATAAAATAACGCTGAAAGGTTGGTTGAATCAAAAATTGTGGCATGATGAGTGGTGTTATAGTTATGGAAGGGATCTCCAACTCCTCCAAAGTGGTGTTAAGTGTAACACACTAACACACGACAGCACCGTGTTTGGAAGAAGAAGCACGGCAAAACTGAGAGGTTGAATTGAACCGACACGACAGACAAACAGTGCCATGAAGAGGCACTGGCGCAACTGGAGCCACGACGACGAAGGCGAAGGCCTCCCAGATTCGGATTCCGACACGCGCTCCAGCCGGAGATTCTCTCTCACGCGCCTCATGGCAATCTTTCTCTTCTCTCTCTTCCTCTTCTCCCTCATCTTCCTTCTCCCACATCCTCCCATCCAATCAGCTTCAACAGCAAAGACTCTGCACCAATTCAAGCAAACTCAACAAGGTTCTTTTCTTTAGTTTATTTATGATTTGGTCTTCATGTCTTTATTTTTTTTTAGCTTAATAAACACTTTATGAAACTTAGATCTTGCATTTTTTTTTGTGGCATTTGTTTGCATTTTGTGTAATATAATGTAGTGTAACGTCTGTGAACATGAGACTGCTATGTTGGATTTGTTGCGGATGAATCACAAGGTGAAGATGGATGTTGATTTAGTGGTGTTATACTTGTCTTGTTGCTGTCCTCTCTATTGTTCATTTTTTTTCTTAGTTTTGTTTCGTCGAATGTATGCATTGCATAAGTCAATGAATGTTGGAGATCCCACATTCACCAAGGATGATATGATCAAAATAGTATACATAAGTGAAAGACAACGAATGATCATTTCATTAGTGTTTTTTGGGGTTGAGTTACGCCTAAATCCAAAATTCTAAGATGGTTTCACAATCTATCCTAGTGGTTGTTGTTGGATTTATTGGGTCAGCTGACCCCTTGCAGAGGTCAGTTGCAACTTATTCCATCCTTAGTGTGAGGGGGGGTTGTTAGAGATCTCATATTCACTAATGATATGACCAAAATAACATATATAAGTAGGAGCAACTCTCACTGATGGAACTCACTTTTGAAATTGAGCTAGATCCAAACTCCAAATTCTAAGAATGAACATGATGAGGGAGAGGACTCAAGCTCATGTTTTTTGTTGGCAATGAATAAACTGATTTTCCTTTAGAATTTGGTTTCTAGCCGAGTTCAATAGCATTGTATGATTACCTGACTTAACCTATTGGGATATGACTTTTGTTGTTGTTTTAGTGAACTGATTTCCCATTCTCAGTTGTTTTAGATGTTCAATATTCCTCTTTTGTACATGAATTAATATTGTGGTTTAATAATGGAATTCATCTTCTGTGACTTGCAGGTAACGTTGCTGATTCTGTTGAGTTGCACAAAGATAAACTACTTGGTGGCCTTATAGCAGATGGATTTGATGAACAATCATGTCTCAGCAGGTACCATTCGGTCACATACAGCAAAGGACTATCGGGAAATCCTTCATCATACCTCATTTCTAGATTGAGAAAATATGAAGCTCTCCACAAAGAATGTGGACCTTATACTGAATCCTATAATAAAACGGTGAAAGATCTGAGGTCTGGTCATGTAAGTGAGTCCCCAGCATGTAAATATGTGGTATGGATTTCATATAGTGGGTTAGGGAATAGGATATTGACCTTAGCTTCTGTGTTTCTATACGCTCTCCTCACAGATCGAGTTCTATTGGTTGATCCTGGAGTTGATATGGTGGATCTTTTTTGCGAACCGTTGCCACATGTTTCCTGGTTTCTCCCTCCTGATTTCCCTCTCAACAGTCAATTTCCCAGTTTTGATCAGAAATCTGATCAATGTTATGGGAAAATGCTGAAAAATAAATCAGCTACAAACTCCGTTGTTCCCTCTTTTGTCTACCTTCATCTAGCACATGACTATGACGATCAGGACAAGCTTTTCTTCTGTGATGATGACCAAGCTTTTCTTCAGAAAGTGCCATGGTTAGTGGTGAGAACAGATAACTACTTTGCCCCATCTCTATTCTTGATGCCGTCTTTTGAGAAGCAACTGAGTGATCTCTTTCCAAACAAGGAAACAGTTTTCCATTTCTTGGGTAGATATCTGTTCCACCCAACCAACAAAGTATGGGGACTTGTTAGCAGATACTATCAAGCTTATTTAGCTGACGTTGATGAAAGAGTAGGCATCCAAATAAGAGTGTTTGATACTAGAACTGGACCATTTCAACATGTGTTGGATCAGATCTTAGCTTGCACTTTGAAGGAGAATCTTTTGCCTGATGTTAACCAAAAGGGGGATATTGTTAATTCACCAGGAAAGCCGAAATCAAAAGCTGTGCTGATGACATCCTTGAGCTACGGTTATTTTGAAAAGGTGAGAGACATGTTTTGGGAACACCCAACTGTGACAGGAGAAGTTGTTGGCATTTACCAGCCAAGCCATGAAGGGTATCAACAAACAGAGAAGAAGATGCACAACCAAAAAGCTTGGGCAGAAATTTACCTCTTGAGCTTGATGGATATGTTGGTCACGAGCTCGTGGTCTACTTTCGGCTACGTGGCGCAGGGGCTTGGAGGGTTGAAACCGTGGATACTGTACAAGCCCGAGAATGGAACAGCTCCTGATCCTCCTTGTCAACGTGCCATGTCGATGGAGCCATGCTTCCATGCTCCTCCCTTCTATGATTGTAAGGCTAAGAGAGGAACTGATACTGGTGCACTTGTTCCACATGTAAGGCACTGTGAGGATATGAGCTGGGGTCTTAAGCTTGTAGACAGTAATAGTTGGCAATAAGTAGCTATATGGTCATGAATGCTATCATGACTGTCAAAACTAGCTTACAAGTTTTGCAAACTTTGTTGTACGATAGAATTAATTATTGATTTTAAATTTACATTGTTTCCTATAGAAATCATAAAATAGAAATGTCTCTCTGCTATCACTATTTTACGGCTGAGTGCATAATATATTAGCATCTAAGGGAATGACTACGATGACGGGTAGCCTGTGACTTGTGTATTTAGATGCACTTGCATAGGGTATTGATTAAAATAACAGAAAGAGGTACAAAGCACACAAGCATCAAACTTACCATAATGTTATACTATGATTTCAGCAATGAATATATTTCATGTTCCAACTTAAACAAGTATTCCATTGGGACTCATAAGCAAAAATAATTAATTTCACATTAATTAACAATGTTAGTTGACACCATTTAATTTTACTAATCTTAAACAAAAAATAAGATTTTTTTCTTTCTAAAATACCATTAATTGAAACTTGCTAATTGCTATCATGAATAAAAATAAAAAAGAGTTATTGAAAATAGAATTAGAATTAAATGAAATGTATTTTAAGAATAATAACATTAAATAAGATAAAATTAATTAAATTTAATTTCAATATAGAAGATCACTTTTTTCTTATACGAATCTAGAAGGAGTATCATTTTCTTTTTAAAAGGTGGATGCAGAGTAAATTAAAATTGATTTCATCATTCCATCTTATGGGAATCATCACTAACCCTTTTTGCCTTCTCAATAATAACGGTCAAACATGCCTAGCACCTAAAATACACACAAATAATCATACGAATACTTTTGTTAAACACATATTATCTACAAATTTAATGAATTGAAATAAAAAACATGAATTGCAAGTTTAACAATAAGCTATCATATTAAAACTAACTGATAAATTTGACAGTGGATATGTTAACATGTTAACAATTTATCATGAACACAATTTTTCAAAAGCCCATCCATTTATGTAATTGTTTTTTAAGACTATAATTAATTTTGCTTGATTATTAAATGCATATGTAGAGAGAAAATTGAATTCACTAACTCTATTTAACAACTTTTTTTGTAACAATAAACTTTTTGAATTATATTAAGGATAAATAGTCATTTTCGTTTCTGAATGTGCTACAAATTCATTCCCGAAAGATTAAAATTTAAAATTTAAATCCAAAAGTGTAAAAAGTGTAACAATTTTATTTGATCATTAACTTCCATCAATTACCATTAATAAAATAGCCTATCTAGCATAGAGGGATGAATTTGTCACAAAATTGATTGTCATCGTGGGCATGCTGAATAAATTGGACGAAAATGTCAATAAGTTATCATTATTGGACCTAAATGTCAATTATTTTTTGTTGGACAAAAATGTTAATAATTTTTTTTGGACCAAAATGTCAATACGTTTTCATTGGACAAAAATGTTAGTAAGTTACCATTATTAGACCAAAATATCAATAATTTTCTATTATATCAAAATGTCAGTCATTTTTTATCAAACGTAAATGTTAATAATGTTTTGTTAGACCTAAATATCTGTATGTTTCTTATTAGACTAATTTGTTAGATCTCAAATTTCATTTATTGTAAGTATAAAATATAATTTTAGAATAAATTTCCCCCAAATTTTGAATTTTAATTTTTCAGCGATAAATTTGTCAACAATTTACACATTCGGGAATTAAAATGACTATTTACCCTTTTTTATTGGTAATTCAAAAGGTGTGACTTATTCAACTTGAATTTATGGAACTTATATGATATACACTAAACAACACTTGGAAATAAATAAAAACCTTAATTGTGACTATATTTTAAACAGGATTATAAGGTTATTTTTTAAGGAAGAAGATATATCTTTGCATAAAAAAATTGCCTAAAAAACAAGAAAAAAAGCAAATAATTTTAATAAATTTATGTTTATTATCATTTAGAATGTAAATGTACTCATTTATTTCAAGTAAACTAAAATGATAGTTAAAAAATTATAAAATTTAAAGATGAATTTAACTTTTATATATATATATATATATATATATATATATATATATATATATATATTGTTTTATTAAAAAAAGTGGTTTTTTTTATAGATATTTAGTTTTAATATTTGTGCATATAGTATATAATTTGTTTCAAAATTTAAAATAATATAAAATACTCAAAGAAAAGTGTTCGATGATGTTAATTGAAATTTTATTAGAAATTTTTTAAATTTAATGTTTAATATTGTAGTATATTTCAGTTTTATGTTAATTTTTTGAACATTTTATATAATGATATTAGTATATTTGTTTTACTACTAAACATCTGAGATCTAATAAATTAGTCTAATAAAAACATACTAATATTTAGGTTCAACAAAAAATTACTAACATCAACATCCAATAGAAAATTACTGACATTTTGATATAATAGAAAATTAATGACATTTTAGTCCAAAGAAAACATACTCATGTTTTGGTCCAAAATAAAAATTACTGAGATTTTTGTCCAAAAAAATAACTGACATTTTCGTCCAACAAAAAATTATTGACATTTAGGTTCAATAATAACAACTTATTGACATTTTCGTTCAATCTATTCAGGATAGTCACGTTAACAATTAATTTTGTGACAAATTCATCCATTTGTTTCAAATAGACTATTTTATTAACGATAACGGATAAAAGTTAACAGCCGGATAAATTTGTCACACTTTTTACATTTTTGGAGACTAAATTTTATATTTTAATTTTTTAGGGACAAATTTGTTAGTGATTTACAAGGATCAAAATGAATATTTAATCTTATATTAATAAACTTTGTATACTTCATGTATTTAACCAAAAAAAAAATAGTTTAAATCACATTTGTTTGGTTTAACGAATCCTTTGATTTCTATACCTGCGCCATCTTTTCACTTTAGTCCTTATCCCTACGTTTGACTGTTTGAGAGTCTCTGTACAAGCAATTTTTCTTTTTTATTTAATCCCTGTTGTTAGTTATAATATAAATCCACCACAAAATAAATACATAAAGGCTCTGTTTGATGCACAACATCGTACTGAACAAAAGGAACAGTACAACCACATAAGATGCAGAGCAACTTTTTACTTTGTACCCTGTTTGTTGAATAGCTCACATTTTTTTTTTTTTTTTAAAAAAAAAGTTTACCAGAAAATGCACACAACCCTGCACAATAACTTTTTAATTTTTGTCACCGGCTTCATCATCATAGGCGGTGAACATCGCCTCCGAAACTACTGTTTCGTCACCATTGCCACTTTGACACCGGCGCCGACGACAAGATCTATACTGTCATCCTCAAATCCCACATTGTCGACGATCCTGACATCAACACCGAAGAGAACACACGTGTCTTCTTCCGATCCTTAACCAAGTTGGAGTTCATAAAGGCATGTCTATTTATATTTAAGTGGTGAGGATTTTATCATCTCTTTGAGGCTGAGGGTGCACAGTTTTCTGATTGGGAGAATATGAATTATCACTATCATTGCCAACAGTTTGCATGGATAAGAACTTTAGTCTAAAGTGGAAGTGCATATTATAGCAGAGTTTGTTGAAGAACAACTGTGTTTGTTGCCGGTGAATTGTAACATCTGCCCCCATTACATGAAACTATAAAAAAACACAAGCAAAAGACTATAATTTCTAGTTTCATGTAACCGCAAGAGTCGTTACATGAACTGGTTCTAATAACTGTATTAAGTGGAATGATCTCAATAGAGGTCTTTGTAATTAATGGAAAAGGGGTAATGTTTTTTTCTGACATGGCAACAATGGTATGTGGGCGATATAGAAACTGAAGATGCAATGACTCATGGAATTTGCTTTCAGACAATTATTTAAAAAATAGAGTACAAACATTTTTTTAATTTGGATTAGATGATAGTTAATCTTGGGTTGAATTAAGCCATGATCAACATTTACAAATTTGAAGATAGAAGATGCAATCAGATTGTCTTCTGATTCAGTGAGTAACAAAATTTGAAGTTTTTGTTCTGTTCCGTATTATTATTTTGTTTTGTCCCATAACTGTTTTACGAATCAAAATAGAACAACTATTTTTGTTTTTTCTCCTGTCTTTCAAATATTATCGAATCAAGGACACCCAGACTAAAATAAATACATAAAGACTCAATGAAATTGGAAGTCTACTTGAATGTAATGCAATAATACACAACACAGACGTAAAACCATCCTCATTCACATATATTCCCTGAATTATCGAAGTATAGGAAAGCAAGATCAATCTTTTTTTAGTCCCGATTGCTAGTTTCCTGACTAAATACATTTGCCACAAAATGGAGGCATAAGCCCTAAAACACGATTATGAATGAAATGCCTGAAAACGTTTGTCAAAAAATGGTGTTACTCATGCTCTAACAAGATCCGTCTTTATCTAGTCTCGTTGTTTTTCATTAAGTTCCCTTTTTTTTTTTCGGATCATCAAGTTCCTTCTTGTATTAAATATTCGATTATGAATGAAATGCCTTAAGCCTTTCTCTGTAAAAAAAAATAAGGCCTAAAACATACTTTTGGCCCATTTTTTTTTTGGCATAAATAATACATAAATCTTTCTCAAGGTAAGATTTATCTTAGGCATAATTATTGACCATGTCCTTAGGCCACAAAATTTATCTTTCAGAAATATTTATGAGAAAGATAAGGACTAAGATTAATGTATTTTTAGTCCATATACTTTCAATCATTGTGATCAAGGTCCCTGTACTTTCATGTTGATAAATTTCATCCTCAAACATTAAACATGCTGAATTCTTAGAAAATCATAAATCTCTCTCAGATAAATTTGGAGGTCTACCTGAATAGGACCAAAGCAGTAATACTCGTAATATGCGTAGTAAAACCATCCACATTATATTCTCTGAATTGTTGAAGTATTAGAAAGCAAGATCAGTACACATACTAGAAACTGCAGGTTTATATTCTGAACCACAATCACAAAAGGAAAGAAAGCAGATCATTTAATCAGACAGTTAAGCACCCTGATGCCATTGAAATTCAGTTTCGTTCTTATTCAGGGATCAGTTCTTTCTTCCTTCACTTAAGATAATATGGTAGCCATGCCTGCATCATCATCCAAGCAAACATTAGCAGGTGTGCCTAAATTGAGAAGAGAAGGGGCACAGGTGCTAATCAGGAAAATAAAAGTTAAGAGTGCAAGAGAAATACGTTGATTTGAAAGGAGCACTAGTAGCTCCAACAGGTGTGTTGAAGGCAACATCCTGAAATGGCCCAGCCATCTTTCCTCGGGGAAACCATCCAAGGTCTCCACCCTTCTTTCCTGAAGGACATTCTGAATACTCTTGAGCTATCTGTGAAGTCAGTGAAAAGTTATTGATAACAACAAATTGGAAAAAAATGTTTGTCTCTAGATTGATTTCAAATGAACCAGATTCTTATTTATCCTTTCAATGAACTGTCATTCATGATTCATCAAACTTGACTGACATTACAAACAACAGGTTGTTGGGGGCAGAAAAAAATTATGATATTTAACTCAAAATTAGATTCTCAGCCCTACTCTAATACAAAACAAATAAGGATTTTAAAAAAATAAATAAAAATCATTGTATGGCCACCAAAAGAAAAAGGGTCTTGCTAACCAGTAACCTAATCCCTTAGGGCACTGGTTAAGGAATTAAAAAGAGAAAGTTTTATTATAAATCATAAGAGAAGCATTTAAAATCATGGGGGAGCGCATTGTTACACATCCCAATAAAAAACTTTCTACTTGTCCTTCCTTAACCAGGCATTTGCCAAAGAAAAATACCTTTGCAAACTCAGCTGGTGGGACCTTATCTCCGTTGCAAAGCCAACCATCCTGCAGCTTCTTGTAGGCTTCATTGATCTTACCTTGTTTCTCACATAAGATATGCCTTGCTGAACGGAATAAAAAGCCAAAAAAATATGTCATTCTAAGACAAACTATGAAAAGAATTAATCATGGTTACAGATGGGGGAAATTTTCTACCTTTGACATAGGTGCAAGTACCAAGCCCATCTCCACCTTTCCCACCCTTTCCTTTTCCCTTAGAAGCATTCTCATCACTTCCACTTGCAGCCTGTTTCCCCTTTCCCTTCCCTCCTGACTCCTTTGGCTTCGAGTCTTTTCCCATGTTTATTAATGATTCCCACTGAATAAGCAAACATTTGTAGATTACAAATGTAAGCTAGAAAGAGTCAAATAACTAATGGATACTAACTATAGACAGATTAACACAAGGATACAAGCAAATAAAGTGCAGTAATGCTTATAACACTAGAAATTCCACCAGAATTACAGATTGTATCATATGCTTATTGGATTTTTCTTTGGAAGATCAAAATAAATAAAATATTACAAGAAAGTGGAGAAGTCTGAAAAGGGGATAAGAAAAGGGGATAAGAAATTCCAACTATAGCATCTGCAAAAGAACAGTAAATAAGCTCATTAAAACATGTGATCACTACTCTCAGCCAACCTCCCAATTAAAAGGAAAAAAAAAAAGAGAAGAAAATTCATCTGCTCCACCCATAAGTTCATAACAAAACCCAACAAAATGTCAAATAGACACAAAATTTTCTACCTCTTCTCACATACAGAAATCAAAATGAGATCACCAGACAAATCCATTGCTCCTAATGGGCTTAACAGAAATGAATCTAACTATATAAGGTTGGCACAGTGATTGGGGAAGGGTGAAGGGTGAAGGGAGAGGTTGCAGGTTCAAATCCAACTAATTAACATTTCTAACAAAACTAACAAACCCACATTTACCGATAAAACAAATAAAAAGAGCCTATACCTATCAAAGTCAAACTAATATATACACACATACACAAGCAAAAATGTTACAGCTAAAACTGTTACAGCTAAAACAAACAAAAATAAATATTAAAAAAAGCATACCAGAACATTATCACAACGGGCTAAGCCAACTAAGAAAAATCAAATCCATGAGAACAAAAGGTTCAGGTGCCTGAAACTATTAATACGTAATTTGTTTTAAAGAATTAAAAAGAAAAGCAATCCCAACCAAACCCCAAGTATAGGCCATGCGATTAAAGCAAGGACAATAAGGAAAATGGAAATTGAAAATTCATGTTGGGTTTCATAAAAGTGTTCCAGCACACAGCATAAGCACAAATCATGAGAACGTGGTGAATTGGAACAAACAAGTAAATCAATAAAATAAAAGTCGGAGGCATTTGAGCTCTAAGCAGAAGAAATCAACGCATACATACCAGAGTCGCAGACTGAGAATTTGTAAAGCGCGACGAGTCACCTCAGTGGAGAAAGAGAAATAAATAAAGAATCTTATTCCATTTCACTTTGGCAGTTTGGGCCCCCAACATTTTTTGTGGAACACCTAGTAGCATGAAAGGGTTAAAATATCTTTTACCTTTTGTTTAAATACCTATGGGTGATTCATATAATTCATTATGACTTATATGATTTGTTAGTTTTTTTAACTTAACAATCCGTATCCATATGACTCATAGGGATCAACAATTCGTATGAGTTTTTTTTTTCTTTAAATTAAAAAAAAATACATACGGATTACTGATTCGTATGAGTTATAGATTGTCAATCTATATATTTTAATTTTTTAAAAATTATTTTTTTAGAAATTTTTTATTCATTTAATTTATTTACAAAATTTGATGATTAAACAAATTTGATATTTAATTGAATGATGTATTTAGATGTTTATTATAATGATTAAAAATTAAATAAATATTATATTTAATTGAATGATGTATTTAGATATTTTTTATAGCAATTGATGATTAAATAAATTTGATATTTTTTTATAGCAATTGATGATTAAATAAATTTGATATTTTTTTACATATGTAAATACTTATTAAACCTATGATTTTTATTTATAATGCATATATGTAAACAAATTAATTATTAGATAAAAAATAATCATCACAAAATTTATTATGAAAATTTACATGTACATTAAATATAAATTAAAATTTTTAGTGTTATATATAACAACACTATTTATTTATAATATAATGTGTCTATTAGCTCAGTTGGTTTGAGTGTTCTATTAATAATGCGGGAGGCACAAATTTGATTCTTGCTTGGACTATTAATTTTAAATTAAATCGTAAATTATATTTTTGAAAAAAAAATCCTATGGGACACGTATACGTATTGGCAATCCGTAGGTCCATACGGATTGGCAATCTGTATCATGCTTACGAAAGGATAAAATTGGAATTGCACATCTTCTGTTGGGTGTACCAACAAAATGTTGGGTGTCCCTTGCAATTCCCTTTCACTTTTTTCATCTTCACGCTACATTGGGCCACTTATAGAGCTACTTTGGGTGTTGCTAGGCGCATCAGCTTATTGCTTGTGCACCCAAAAATTTTATTTAATTTTGTAAATGTCCTGTGCTTTCTTCTTCCTTTTTAAGTTGCTTTAACGTTTTTTTCATTTACGCTATGCTTTCTTCTTTGCTTTCTCTGTTTGGTGTTGGTTTTTCATTGTTGAGAGAGGTGTCGCTTCACTTGAGGTGAAAGTGTTATGGAGGTTCGTCGATTGTGATTGTTGCGGTGGTTGGTTCGGTTGCGACATCGGTTGGAGGTACATCGTAAAATTTTTGTGTTTCATAACATACAGATTAAATAATTCATAAGTTAAATTAAAACATACGAATTAAGTAATCCATATGACTTATACGGATTACATAATCCGTATAAACCATATGGATTACTTAATCTGTATGCTTTATACAAATTTTTAAATTTTTTTTAAACAAAAGGAATATTAAAATTTTAAATTTTTTTAAATTATAAATGTGTTAGTATTTATTGTTTTAAATAAAAATTATTTGTTTATATGTTTATTTGAAATATAATCTGTATGTAGATTGATAACTATTTGTAATTACTTTTTTTATATTTTTAAAATGGTACGACTTGTAAGATAATTTATAGTTGTAATTTATGGATAATTTATTTCAGTTTATGTGGTCTAATATTGATTGTTTTGAATAGTAATAATTTGATGAATTAGAATTAAGTTGAATAAAATAATTTATTTGACTATATATGCCGCGGTTATAATTTATGTATTATATGGTTATGAATTGTAAGTATAAAAAGTTGATGTTATTGGTTTTTAATATATAGGGTTATCAATTTTAATGTTTATAAAATGGTATGCAGTAAAAAATTACGTAGGGCTTTGTGTGATAATATATTTATGGTGCGGTTAGGTGTTGTTTGTTTGTGATGTTGAAAATTTTGAATGTGTTGTTAAGATGGACAAAGATCAATGGTTGTTTGAAAGTATAATGTCTGAAGAAGTTGATATGAATGATGAAAATGAAAACAAAGTTGGTGTGAATGAAGAAGAACATGTTGATTATTCTTATACGTTCAATATTTCTTAGGTAATAATGTGATTTATTGTTATTAAATTAATAAAATGAATGTCCCTTTGAAGACTAAAATTATGTGGCTTGCATTGTAGGTGTTTGCTACCTGAGATGATATTTTGCAGTGGGCTCGATCAATAGCTTATGAAATTGGATTTGTGGCGGTGATTATGAGGTCATACACAAACATTGGTATGAGACAAAGGACTTTATTTGTGTTAATTGATTGTGAAATGAGTGGTCAGTATAGGTCTAGGAAGAAAGATTTTGTTAGAAGAGATATTTGTAATAGGAAATGTGGGTGTCCCTTTAAGCTTCGGGGGAAATCAGTGGTTGGAGGGTAAGGTTGGATGGTGAAGTTAATGTGTGGGAGTCACAATCATGAATTGGCCAAGTCATTAGTTGGACATCCATACGCTGATCGATTGACTAAGGATGAGAAGACAATTATTGCTGATATGACAAAGTCAATGGTGAAACCAAGAAATATTCTGCTAACATTGAAGGAGCACAATGTCAATAGTTGTACAACAATCAAACAAATATACAATGCAAGAAGTGTATATCGTTCTTCCATAAGAGGCAGTGATACTGAAATGCAACATCTAATGTAGCTTCTTGAATGAGATCAGTATATTCATTGACATAGATTAAAGGATGAAGATGTTATATGTGATATCTTCTGGTGTCACCCTGATGCAGTGAAGTTATGCAATGCATGTAATTTGGTGTTTTTGATAGATAGTACTTACAAAACAAATAGGTACAGACTTCCGTTACTTGACTTTGTTGGTGTGACACCAACGAGGATGACATTCTCTGCTGGTCTTGCATATTTGGAGGGTGAACGTGTAAATAATGTGGTATGGGCTCTATAACGATTTCGAGGTCTTTTTCTAAGACGTGATGCCCTCCCTGGAGTTATTGTGACCGACAAAGACCCAACATTGATGAATGCAGTAAAAACTGTATTTCCTGACTGTACTAACTTGTTGTGCAGGTTTCACATTGACAAGAATGTCAAGGCAAAATGTAAATCTCTAATTGGTCAAAAAAAATGCATGAAAGTATGTCATGGACGCCTGAGGGAGTTTGGTTGATTGTCATTCCGAGCATCAGTTTGATGATTGCCGTAAGAAGTTTGAAATTGCTTGTTCACCATGGCCAATGTTTATTGACTATGTTAACAAAACATGGATAATTCCCCACAAGGAAAAATTTGTTAAAGCCTGGACAAATAAGGTGATGCACTTAGGAAACACAACAATAAACAAGTATGGAAATGTTCATGTTATTTTTATTAGGGTTGATGAATTCATAGATTTTAATTATTGTATTTGTTTGTTGGGATTTGTGTATTTGAAATGTAGGATTGAATATGCTCATTGGGCTTTAAAAAGACTATTACAGAATAACCTTGGAGACCTATGTAGTGTTTGGGATGCCATGAACAACATGATCAGGCTACAACACACTGAAATTAAGGCATCGTTTGAAATAAGTATACATGTGGTTGGACATGTTTTTAAAGTTACCTTATACAAGAGGCTACTTGACATGGTTTCAAGGTATGCTTTAAATTAGATTGTTGCTGAGTATGAGCGTGTAGATTATGTTGGCAAAAATCCTTCTCGTTGTGGATGTGTGATAAGAACTTATCACGGTCTTCCATGTGCATGTGAGCTATCCAAATTATGGAAGCAAAGCTTTCCAAGTTTATTTTGATGATGCCAAAGACTCAAGTCAAGAATCAAAAGTAAAACAAATTTCAAGAATCAAAGAGTCGTTCAATCAAGATTCAAGTAAAGAATCAAGAGAAGACTCAATTAAGATAAGTATTAAAAGAGTTTTTCAAAATATTGAATAGCACAATTTTGTTCAAGAGAATTTTTCAAAGAGAAAAATCTTTTACCAAAGAGTTTTACTCTGGTAATCGATTACCAGAAGGTAGTAATCGATTACCAGTAGCCAACAATCTTTTCAAACTGATTTACAAAGCAGTAATCGATTACCATGAGCATGTAATCGATTACCAATGTTTTAAAACGTTAGATTTCAAATTTCAAGAGTCACAACTTGGGATAAAACATTTTCAAATCATTTTAAACTTGTGTAATCGATTACACAATAATTGTAATTGATTACTAGTGTTTCTAAACGTTGGTTTTCAAATTTAAACATGAAGAATAACATCTGTTGATGTGTAATCAATTGCACTACAATGGTAATCGATTACCAATGACTTATTTTGAAAAATAAATTACCAAAAGTCACAATTCTTAAAGTGACTTGTTTCTAAAGATTTTTTCAAAAGTCACAACCTTTAAGTGAATAGTTTTCAAAAGAGTCACAACTTTTAAAGTGACTAGTTTTCAAAAGAGTCACAACTTTTAAAAAGTGACTAGTTTTAAAGAAATTGCCAAGAGTCACAAACTTTTAACTTGAGTCATCAAATGACTATAAATATGTGACCATGGCACGAATTTTAAAGAAGAGAACTTTCAGATTTCTTTCATTCATTCAAAGCATTCTTCTAAGAGTTTTTGTTCAAAACTTTCTTTATTCAAGAAAAGTTCATTGTCTAAAAACTTGTGTTATTCTTCTTCTTCATTTCTTCTTTCTCTTGCCAGAAGAATTCAAAGGAGTAACCGCCTGAGAATTCTTTTGATTCTTCCTTCTTCCTCTTGCCAAAAGATTCAAAGGACTAACCGCCTGAGAATTCTTTTGATTCTTCATCTTCCCTTTAAACAAAAGATTTCAAAGGACTAACCGTCTGAGATATCTTTTGTTTCCCCTTACAAAGATTCAAGGGACTAACCGCCTAAGAATTCTTTGTCTTAACACATTGGAGGGTACATCCTTTGTGGTACAAGTAGAGGGTACATCTACTTGGGTTGTAATACTGAGAACAAGAGAGGGTACATCTCTTGTGGATCAGTTCAAGTGGAGGGTACATCCACTTGGTTGTTCAAAGAGAACAAGGGAGGGTACATCCCTTGTGGATCTTTGCTTGTAAAGGATTTTACAAGGTTATACGATAATTGTAATTCATTTCATCTCTTTAATTCCTTTTATGTTCTTTTCCTCTAAGTGCTTATTGAGAAATTTATCCAAATCGTCATCTTGTAAATGCAGCCATAGTATGTCACATAATTGCAGAAATATATTATTTCATGTTTTGAACTCTATGCCAGAAGAGGATGACTTTTTTTTTTTAATATTTGAAGCACACAATACTTTAATGCTAATTAAAGTTATCCTTGCCTTTTATTAAATAAAATCATAGTATTAAGTATGGACTGAAAAAGGTTGTCTTTCCAAAGATTTAATGTTCTGATGCTTTCTGATAATTATTTTTCAGGTACACTGAAAGTAATTTAATTAAACTTGACATACGGATAAATGGTGACTGTGTGGAGCCATTGGCTACAATTGTGCACAATGATAAGGTAAGCTATTAATTCTCTATTTTTTTGGTCTATATATGGGTGGCAAATAAATATATGTGTGGCTATATGTAAATTTCCTGTCAATAGAACTTGATTGTGGATTCCTGAGATATATTATTGAATCATACTAGTTTGGGGAAACCATAATTAGTATTCATTTTATCTGCTTTTATTTTTTCTAAAGAAAAAAAGTCTGGTAAAGCATTCTTTAACTCAGATTGCAATTGTCTAAATGCAAGGGCTTAAACATTGGAAAAAAAAATCTGTGAAGTAATTTTTACTATCCAAGTATACCAAATTATACTTTTGTAGGCATTTGAACTGAAGAGGAATGACCCATAATTTAGTAATCAGAATAGTTGGACGAACTTGTAATTCTTATTTTATTCAATGAGAATAATAAAAGAGTTGGTATAATTGTATAAAAAAAGAAAACTAATTGTTTTAGTCATAGAAACATTTTATTCATAATACTTGGTCGAACCTGTAATTCTTATTTTATTCAATAAGAATAATAAAAGAGTTGGTTTAATTGTATAAAAAAAGAAAATTAATTGTTTTAGTCATAGAAACATTTTAATTAACCTAATTCTGTGTTATTAATGAAATACATATATGGAAAAAAATCCTTGCCCTCCACTTAATCTTCCCCATCTCACTGCTAAATCTTATTTAACACACTACCATCCTACTGTTTTGTCCCTTGCATTCACATCAAGTGCTTTTGCCACGTATTGCAGAACTTGGAAGTAAAGAAATATTACAAGATACTATTTTCAATATTTAAACCTTGAAAATCATAACTTCAGTTTTGATATAATTATCAAGTTCACATTAAAAAAAGATAATTATCAAGTTAGTTGTAAATAATTCAATGTCTATATAATAATTAATGAATCATATATGGATGACGATAACGTAACTGGTGTTTTACATGACCAAATACAGCAACTCAACATTTAACACACATTACTACAATTATGGTATTCTAAGTCGGTTCTACAGGATATTCTACGACGATTTTGAACCATCATAAAAAGCGACATCGTAATATTTATTACGACAGTTGTGCAACCGTCTTAGAATGTAGTGGTTACTAAGACGGTTATTCAATATCACCTCACATGAAGCCTATGTTATAGCTTCTTCAACATCTCTTATATGTTGTTGAGTCAAATGAATTCATGCCAATTTAAATATGATAATGGAATAATGGATGTTAACTTTACTATTTTCATTGACTATAGAGATATAAGATTATAGTATGAGTTGCATGGTTTTTTCTGTTGAGTATAGTCCATAGACATATTATGTAACTTATGCTCTGCAAACATAAAATCAATTTTGTTTAGAGAATAAAATCAATTTTGTGCATGTTCACTCAAACATCCAAACATAAAATTGGTTCATTCAATGGCACTAAATCCTATGTGGTTTGGTTAGTACTTAGTACTGACAAATTAAGTTAACAAGCAAGAGAAGTTGCCACCAACAGATTCAAGACTAAGACCTGATCAAAGGTGTTTGGAGAATGGATAGCATGAAATGGCCAATTTTGAAAAGTTACGGTTGGAACAAAGTCAGCGGCAGGTTGCTTCTGAAATTTCATTGGACCCTGTCCTATAATATAATGAAATGCATTATGCTATTGCTGGTTAATATGCTCTCATTCATTAATTTAACAAAAGACTCACCATAATTGTAGGCACGAAAGGTGCAAGAGAAGGGTTGGAAACCAAGGTGGTTTGCCAAGGAAAAAGATAGCAACTCTTACCGTTATGTTGGAGGGTACTGGGAGACCAGGGAAAAGGGGAACTGGGAATCTTATCCTGACATTTTTGGCCAAGTCTCAATACTGATTTTAACCCAACTTCATAAATTCTCAACACTTTTACCTACCTACTCCCCCTACTACAACACCCTTTTTGATCATAGCATATATTCATAACCATATTTATGATCATTACTTTTTTTAGCATTCAACAGATATGGTTGATTAATGCCTGTTATGTATAGGTTACGTACAGAAAACAGTGATTCTTACTTCTTCCTCAACAAGGTAACTTCCCATTTCCCAATTCCATCTGGCAACAACAACAATTTTTCTTGCTGTCAGATACTCATTTCAAAGTTGGGTCTATAGAATGGATGGAGTGGAGCTTTGTATGAAAGTCATAGTTGGTATACTAATCATAATCATATAAATATATCCACAATGTGGAGAAAAGGAGGCAAACTCATTAAATGAACATGCACCCTTTTTTTAATGTTTAATTTTGATGATCCATTGAACATGTTAAACTATTTATACACGTTTATTCCAACTTGGTGCAACAAGTTAGGCAATGCTTTTGGTTATGTCAAATGAAATTTGGTAAATGAATCCAGCATAAGATACAGGAAAATATGCTGCTGCATGCGCATGAGAAAACTCAATTGACCGGAATCTTGTTTGTATTTACCGTTTTTATTCCGTGGATAGATGGGGTAGTTGTGGAAACTCTTGTTGACAAGTGTTAAGAAACAAGAGAGAAAAAGTTATGGTCTTAATATAGCAGCTGCCAAAAGATTAAGTAGCTATGCCCGTGATCCTCTCGAGATTGTTGTAGATAAAGATCAAAACGTATAAATTAAGGAAACAAAATGGAATTTTCACATGATTGTGGTGTGAGGACAAATAACAAGTTAACAGTGGGGGCAACAAAGCTACCACTTGTCTAGTCTATCCACCTGATTTCTTGTTTAATAACCTCCTATCAAGTCTAGTCCAATCTGTTGATCCTCAAAAATAAACTCTTGTAAAGTAATATATATATATATATATATATATATCAAAGCCTGATGGGGAAGTAGGAATAGTGTCCATAAGGGCATATGTTAACTGAACTTATGGATCTGAACCATGTACAATAATTTTAATTTAAACAATATGTGTTTGAACAATATTTTCTGGAAGCACAGCAGTTTGATATTTTAGTTGAATGATACTGTAGCAGTAAGTCCCGTGGTTGAGAAAGGGCAGTAAGGCTAAGGTGTATTGTTCAAATAAAATATTGAGACATAATATACTGGTGGCTATAGGAGTAATGTTCAAACTATATTGTCTGTTAAAAAAAATTCTTTTTCATTTTTTCAGATCCAAGAAGTTCTGTAACATATATAGCGTTATGGAAATATTTCTATGGAACCAAATGAAGGCAAAGATATTAGAGAATGATATAATCATGTCTAGACTATTGCGATCTTTTTCCCATATCTCTTTTCGCTCAAATTCCTCCTCATCATCTTCTTCAAGAAACTCCAATCTATTAAATGATCAAGATAACCAGACCCAAGAGGTCACCCCAAAACACAATCTCTTCGATGAGGAAGTCCGATTCGAAGATATCAATCAAAACATGGATGACTAGAACATTCCAGAAATCCCTCAGGATCAACTATACGTTCCTGAAACAATAAAGAACAAACACAACTTTGATTACATAATCAAAACAGTAGAAAACAATATTCCTCTAGGACAAGATATAGGGGAAGAATTTCATTTACTTTCAAAAAATTCAATTTATGAACATAGCCGTAAGTATAAATATCTACACATCGATTGTGTACAAGTAGCCATCAAGCCCTTAATCGATATGGGCATAGATGCAGCAGTTTTAATGTGTCTAAGAGATATTAGGCATAATCAATTTGAAGACTCCCTAATTGGAACAGTTGAAACCAGCCTAGGACAAGGTCCAATATATATTTTAATTGTTATCCAAACAAAACAGTGAGTCTGATGGACAGAAACATTCTTGACTCTCTGTTCTTAAACATCCACTTTCATGGCCTTGACATGAAAGAAGGATCAATCCCAGCAGCCTTAATTTATAGGATCCAGTACAAGGTCATGAATACTTGTGCATCTAGAGTCCTGTTAAAACCTCAAAAAGGAGAAACAACTTTGTTTATCACTGATATGACAAAGGCTAACGTTTCTCTCCCGAGAAAAATAAAATGGGATGAAGTAACTCTTCCCAAAAGATGGGTTATGGATAAGGCCACACCGTTTGTTCCCCGACCCGCTCCAACCATAGAGCATATTAAGCAAGATAACTCCGGAAAGGTAGAAATAACCTTCAATAGGAGAAATTCTTTTTCATCAAGGATAGAAGCCTCTAGGTCTGAATATGAGTCAGCCAAAAGGTCTTTTTCGGTTAGAACCTGTTCAATTTCAGTAGGACTAACCAGATCTGAGTCACATAACCAGTTCCCTACTGTAAACCTCCAAGGATTAGACACTACTTCTAGCATACCTAGAACAACATACAACCAAGAACAAGAGGACAACCAAAAGTCGATCCAATCCCCAACATACTCTTCTATGGAACCTTATGATGTTATCTGACAACTTTAGCATTGATAAGGAAACCCTTAGGAAAGATTTTTATTCTCCGGAGAATGAGCCTCAAAGGAAATGGTTTTTCCAACATTACAAGGGTACAAACAGAAAACAAATCCAAGACAAGTTCTACGAATTTGTTGAAAGAGTCAAAATTAATGTCCTTTTCTTTGATTGGTTTCATGCTTATGCCATCAGAAAGGATATAGATTACCCTTGGAAACAAGACATCATAGGTGATCCAACAACAAATGTCATAACAAATTGGCAAGTCAAGGATGGTGAGTTAATCCAATCGGAATTACCTCCCGCAACACAATATCAACTACCAAACATCAAAGATAGTAACAATAAACCTGTCATGGCAATTCCATTCAGGACAAAAGATGTCAACGAGGAAGTAACCTCTAAAGACATTAAGAGCCTAATGGAATAGGCAAATTATACCAATAAATATTTACAAGCCTTAGGAGAAACCATAAAAACTAAGGTAGTTCCTAAACAAAAATCAATTGAGGAAGCTTTGCCAAGTATCCCCATTGAAAAACCTTTATTCAAACCTTTCAAAGTTAGTGAGAAGGCTAAACAAAAAATTAGGGAACTTAGAAAAACTAAATCCTTAATTGAAGGCGTAGGTGACAACCATAGTGAATTACTAAACAAGATTGGTAGTTTACTTAAGGTCATTCCAGATACTCCCCAAGCCTCGGAAAATACTTCCAAAATGGTAACAAGAAGTACCTCCAAATTAATTAATGTCATTAATGAAGATAGTGACCAAAACTCAGATAACACAACTGAGCTAGGATCAGTGTCAGAAAAGAATATAAATCCAATTAATTCCAAACACTGGAAAACATTCTCCAAATTATATTATCAACGTCCGACTGCCCCTGACCTTCTATTAGAAGAAAGAGGTGAAAACAATTTTAAAAGTTTTAGTGCAAACAACATCTATGAATGGAACATAGATGCACAAACGGAGTATAACATCACGAATACACTCCAACATATGACCATGGTAGCTACGGCTTACCAAACCTCCCATGAATGTTCAGAAGAGACCATTTTAGATATCTTAGTGGCAGGATTTTCTGGACAACTGAAAGGATGGTGGGATAATTATCTCACTAACGAAGAAAAATAAAAAATTTACAGCGCAGTTAAGACGGATCTCAATGGAAAAGTCATTACTAATGACGATGATAAAGAGATTCCTAACGCTGTTAACACATTAATTTTTACAATAGCCCAACATTTCATTGGAGACCCATCCTTGTGGAAAGATAGGTCTGCAGAATTATTATCAAATCTTAAGTGTAGAACCTTAGCGGATTTTAGGTGGTATAGAGATACTTTCCTAACTAGGGTTTACACAAGAGAAGATAGTCAACAACCTTTTTGGAAAGAAAAATTTCTAGCCGGTCTTCCCAGATCATTAGGAAACAAGGTTAGAGATAAAATCCGTAGTCAATCTGCCAATGGAGATATTCCATATGAAAGTTTAAGCTATGGTCAATTAATTTCTTATGTCCAAAAGGTAGCCTTAAAAATTTGTCAGGATGACAAAATTCAGAGGCAATTAGCCAAAGAAAAGGCTCAAACAAAGAAAGATTTAGGTTCTTTCTGCGAACAATTTGGTCTACCGGCCTGTCCAAAGCAAAAGAAAAAACAATCCTCTAGAAAAGAAACCCATGAGAATAAACCGGTCAATACAAAGAGATTTCCAAGGGGGGGATACTCACACAAACCATCAACCAGTAGAGAAATGGAAAATCCTAAATGAAAAATAAAATAAAAAATAACGTGCTACAATTGTGGAAAACAAGGTCACATCAGCAAATATTGTAGACTAAAAAAGAAGTTAAGAAACCTTAACCTAGAACCCGCAATTGAAGAGCAAATAAACAATTTGCTTATAGAAACCTCGGAGGAAGAAACAAAAACTTCATCCTCCGTGCTTTCCGATGAAAACCTAAACCTAATCCAACAAGATGACCAACTATCATCAACAGATGATGATGATGGGCAAATCATTACTCTAACGAGAGAACAAGATCTCTTGTTTGAAGCAATCAATTCCATACCTGACCCCCAGGAAAAGAAGGTTTTCCTGGAAAAACTCAAGAAAACATTAGAGGTAAAACCTAGACAAAAGGATTTTATCACAAACAACACATTTGATGTAAGTAACATACTCAAGAGATTAGAAAATTATTCAACCAAACCAACGACTATCCAAGATCTCCAAACAGAGATAAACAATCTAAAAAGAGAGGTAAAAGAACTTCGTCAACAACAAGAAATTCATCAGATCATTCTTTCTCAGCTTGAGGAAGATAGTGACTCTGAAAGAACCAACAACAGTAAGGAAAACCAACCAGAAAATTTAGAAGATGATATGTTTATGGGATTAATCAACAAGATTAAAATTAAAAATTTTTACATAAACATAAAAATAATTATTAATGATTTCGTTTTAGAAACAATGGCCCTATTTGACACAGGGGCTAATTCAAACTGCATTTTAGAAGGATTAATTCCTACAAAATTCTTTGAGAAAACCTCAGAAAAATTAAGCACGGCAAACGGCTCAAAATTAAAAATTAATTTTAAGCTATCAAATGCAATCATTGAAAACCAAGGTCTTAAGATTAACACAAACTTTCTTCTGGTAAAAAACCTTGAGAATGAAGTAATCTTAGGAACACCCTTCATTAGAGCCCTGTTTCCCATCCAAATATCTAATGAAGGAATAACCACAAATTATTTAGGAAGAAAAATTATATTTAATTTTTCTACTAAACCAATTACCAGAAATATAAATCTTATAGAAAATAAGATTAATCAAATTAACTTCTTAAAAGAAGAAGTATCTTTTAATAATATTCAGATACAACTGGGAAAACCCCAAGTAAAAGAAAAAAATCAATCTTTATTAAATCATATAGAATCGACCGTCTGTTCTGAATTGCCACATGCATTTTGGGACAGAAAGAAACATATTGTTGATCTCCCTTATGAGAAAGACTTTAGGGAAAAACAAATTCCCACCAAAGCCAGACCAATCCAAATGAATGAAGAACTTCTTCAATACTGTCAAAAGGAAATCAAGTATTTGCTTGATAAAGGCCTAATCCGGAAAAGCAAAAGCCCATGGTCTTGTGCGGCTTTTTATGTCAACAAACAATCTGAGATTGAGCGTGGAACACCCCGCTTAGTCATAAACTACAAACCACTAAATCAAGCGTTACAATGGATTAGATATCCTATTCCAAACAAAAAAGATTTGCTTAATAGATTAAATTCTGCAAAGATATTTTCAAAATTTGATATGAAATCTGGATTTTGGCAAATCCAAATCCAAGAATCAGATAGGTACAAAACAGCATTTACTGTACCTTTCGGGCAATATGAATGGAATGTGATGCCATTCGGACTGAAGAATGCCCCTTCAGAATTTCAAAAAATTATGAATGATATTTTTAATCCCTATTCAAAATTTGTCATTGTCTACATAGATGATGTTTTAATCTTTTCCCAAAACATTGACCAACATTTCAAACATCTCCAGACCTTCATCCATATCATCAAACAGAATGGTTTGGCAGTCTCCAAATCAAAAATCAATCTTTTCCAAACTCGAATTCGATTCCTTGGTCACAATATATATCAAGGTACAATCATTCCAATCGAAAGGTCAATAGAGTTTACTAGCAAATTTCCCAACCAAATCTTAGACAAAACCCAGTTACAAAGATTTCTAGGTTGTCTAAATTACGTAGGAGAATTTGTCCCCTATTTAAACAATATTGTCAAGCCATTGCATGATAGGCTGAAGAAAAATCCGCCTCCTTGGTCTGACCTCCATACACAAACAGTTAAAGAAATCAAAGTCAAAGTCCAATCCATAAAATGTCTGTATCTTCATATTCCACAGGCATTTAAAATTGTCGAAACTAATGCTTCAGACATAGGTTATGGTGGCATCCTCAAACAAAGAGTCCATGGCCAAGATCATGTCATTGCATATACATCAAAACATTGGAATCCTGCACAATTAAAATACTCAACTGTTAAAAAGGAAGTTTTAGCAATTGTTTTATGCATTTCCAAATTTCAATCGGATTTATTAAACCAAAATTTTTTAATCAGGGTTGATTGTAAATCAGCCAAAGATATTTTACAAAAAGATGTTAAAAACCTTGCCTCAAAACAAATTTTTGCAAGATGACAAGCAATTCTAAGTGTCTTTGATTTTGACATAGAATACATCAAGGGCGCCTCAAATTCATTACCTGACTACCTTACCCGTGAATTCTTACAGAAAAGTGGTAATGCCTCCTACGGCATCGGGAATCTCCCTAAGGGGAGGAAGGAGTACAGGCAAAGGAGCCAGACTGGCTCTTCCAGAGCCAACCATCAAGAAATCATCAACCTCTTCTGGGTCACCAACCCAGGCTGGGTCATCTACCCAGAAAACCAATTTAGAAGGGTCATCAACCCAGATTGCCTCATTCAAACCTGAGCCATCCACTCAGGAATCTCCCAAACCGGCAACCGCCAAACAAACATCGGCCGACTATGCATGGCCAATTGAAACCCTTCAGGCCCTTCAAGACATGGGTCTGACCAAATTTCCAAAAATAATCAAAAAATCTTGGGCAGACATTACCTCAGAATCTGATGATGAATCTGAATCAAATTTACAAACAATGATCCAAAATGCGTCAATGACCAAAACCGCCACCAATACTAAAGGAAAACTACCTTTAGCCAAAGCTCAAACACCACCTACCAAACAAACTAACAATTATATTTATAAAAATAAATTGTTAACTGTTTTGCAGATGGAACCTGAGTTTTGGGACAAAAATCCCTTCAAGGCGACGGCCAAGGCTTTCCCACCAGGATTTCACTACAAACCAACCACCATCCTGAAGACAAGAACTTTTTATGAATTGATTTTGGTAGATTCAAACTCAGTATCTATCAAACATTTCAAAGATCCCAAAGACCAAACATTAAACACCCACTCGACAATCCAAATACTAAAAGTTCTTCAACCAAGACACTTTGGTTCGGACTTGAACAAAGGAAAGAGATTTTCAGTTCCATTTGATCCGGTAGGTTATACCTATTGGGATTACGTTGATGCTTGGACTAAGGTGTTTTGGCACCAAAATACCCGCTTCAAGCATTCATGGCTGATATATTTCAAGACCAATACAACCAATTGGTTTTTGCAATGGTGGGACTTCTTTGGACCAATCCCAGAGATATTCCCAGAAACGGTCCAACAAGGATTTGCCCAATTTAAGAAATAATACAATTCGCAGGAATCACGAATTCTAGCAGATCTTAAATACTTTTCAAGCTTTGCACTGTCATGGATATTCTCATGACAATATCGTTACAGCAAGACTGAAAAGACAAACCAATATCCATCACTACAAAGACACGCATTTGTAAAATGGTGGACACAATTTGACTCATCCAAAGCGGATCCAGAACAAGTAAAACTCTGGTTCCAATCCCATCCAGAATTCCTCAAAGCAGCTGATCCAGAAACTTCTGTGTTTTTGAACCAAAAGTCTCATTTGGCAGCATTTTTAGCAGGATCGACATCAAAGGAGGTCTTAGCTAAAAATCTGAAGGAAGTTCTGCAAATGTTACAACAGGAAGAAGAAGCTTCATCCTCAAAGAAGGAAGAAACAAGTTCTGCTGAAGAAGAAGAAGAAGATCCCTTTTACCAAAACGAAGATGATTGTTTTGGTATCTGTTTAGATTAAATTTAATTTCGGTCACAAAGTCGTTTGTCTGTAATTAATGTGTAATTAATGCTGGACAATACTACCTGTCCTGTAGCCATTAAAGTCCCGATCAAAACTACTTGTCTTGTAACAAACAGTCAAATAGTCCCGGTCAAAACTACCGGCAACTACCGGTCTTAGATTTTTGGCTATATAAGGAGTCCTCAAGTATGTTGTGAGGCACCCTTTCATTTGGCCAATTTTCAGGTTTCTGAAGAGAGGTGCTCTGAAACAAGATTTTTGTAAGCGCTACTTTCAAAATTCAATAAATTTCTATTTTTCATCCTTCTCTCTTCTCCCTTCACCGATCCTGTGCGGCTCTGCCGCCGCTTCGGTTTCTTTGTTTATGAAAACTTGGGGTTTGTAAGCCGGTCTCCGGTGTGCCCTTGATATCTGTTTTTCAAGTTTATATTTTCATTTCATTTATCATACTGTATTCTTACTTCCTATCTATCCGTCTGTATCCTTTCCGCTGACTTATATATATATATATCAAGTTATTTTTCATCTTAATGATTGATTTTTTTGAATCAATGATTAAGATTAACTATTTATTATAATAATTATATTTTAAGAAAATAAATAATGAAAATAAAAAAAATATTTTAAAAAAGATTAACTATTCAATAACCGTCTTATCATGTGTCTGTTTTTGAAGGCAGTTTTAAGCACAAAAACCGCCTTAGTATAATTGCCTTTCTAAGACGGTTATTGGTATAACCATCTTAGAAACTTTTACATACTAAGACGGTTTGGCATAAGACCATCTTAAATTTCCATTTAGAAAAATGAGAAACTAAGACGGTTATACAAAAATCGTCTTAGTATGTAGCGCTTTCTAATACGGTTATTCAAAAAATCGTCTTAGATTTTCATTTAGACAATTGACATACTAAGACGGTTGGTTGTATAACCGTCTTAGTATGTAGTGCTTTCTAAGATGGTTATACAAAAAACCGTCTTAGATTTTCCTTTTAGACAATTGACATATTAAGACGGTTGGTGGTATAATCATTCTAGTATGTAGTGCTTTTTTAGACGGTTATGCAATGAATCGTCTTAGATTTTCCTTTAGACAAATGACATACTAAGACGGTTATGCGCATAACCGTCTTAGTATGTCTATTTTTTTTATGTTGTTTTACTTTTTGTAATATTTTTTGTGTTGTTTTATTTTTCTAATGTTTAACGAATACACTAAACATTGATTTGAAGCAAAAATATATTTAGATCATTTTCAACAATTGTAAAATCATTTAATTACATAATACAAAAATTTACATAATTAATTAGAGTCTACAATTTATCCCTAAATTGACATTACTATAATAAGGTGAAGAGCTAGGAGAAAGGCTGCAAAAATCTTTCGTAATTGATCAATATCACTTGAACCCTACAAAATGACAAACAAACTCATGAAACTAACAGAAGGAGGACACGCCTAAGTACTGAGAAACAAATGAATAAAATGAATTATATCAATAAAAGACATGTACACAGTTTGACATTATAAGTAAAACAACAACATACAAAAATATCAGAACAGGAATTAGCAATAAGAAAGGTCTATAAACACCATAGCCAACAACTTCTGAACTAACCCCAGTATTTTTTTCTTTTCTGATGTGCATTTCACACACTACCCTTGCAATTAGTCAAAATTTCTCTCTCAACCACTCAAACTACCCTCCTTTTATCTTTATATACTTGATGTTCTTAACAACCCACCCTTTCAATCTATCAATCTACTCTCTTTTATTTCCATGTCTAAATTAAATTTCATTAGTTATTTTATTAAAAAAAATTAAATAGATAAAAATAATCATCACGATTTAAGTCGTTCATTGTAAATAATATAATTTATAGTCAAAGATATTTATTATGAATTTTAATTATATAAAAAAAATTCAGTTAACAAGCAGGAACCTGAAAGATTTGGGAATTTTTAATTAGGTCCACAAATAAATAAATAAATAAAATTATAATTGGGTCATTGATCTTGTAATTTTTTTTAATTGGGTTGCTAAGGTTTGTAAGGTTTCATAAACTAACTCCAAGGAACCAATCATAAGAATTGTGACCCTACACGTTTCGAAGAAGAAAGGGGTTTGAATACAGACAAAAACCTAACAAGACACATACACAGGGCACCCATATTTTTTTTAACTATTTTTAATTTCATCAGTTCAGGAAGGTGATAAATATTTGAAGAACCCCGTTGGCTATATCTACTAATAGTTGATCTTTTTTCTCTTCTGAGTTCAAACAAGGCAAAATTCCAAACTTAGTGCTATTCTTAAACCCAGATGCATTAAATTTCATTCCACAATCCAAATTACAAAAGTGAAAATTATCCAAATTACAAAAGTGAAAATTGAAATAGACAATCACCTTCCACCGTAGAGAAGAAAACCAAGGGCTGCAAACAAAGAAACCCCAACATACATGCATGGAAAAAATTATTAACGTCCGATGATAAGCCGGAGGAAGGTGAGGATGACGTCAAGTCATCATGCCCCTTATGCCCTGGGTGACACACGTGCTACAATGGACGAGACAAAGGATCGCAATCCCGCGAGGATGAGCTAACTCCAAAAACACGTTCTCAGTTCGAACTGTAGGCTGCAACTCGCATGCATGAAGTCGGAATCGCTAGTAATCGCGGTTCAGCCATACGACGGTGAATTCGTTCCCGGGCCTGGTACACACCGCCCGTCACACTATGGGAGCTGGTAAAGGTTTGTTATTGTTCTTTCATTTCCTGTTGTTTTGTCTGGTTTATGATTTTACATACATACATACACACACACACACACACATATTAACTATTTTAACTTTGGAACCAAACATAGTTTTTTTCCTTAAATATCCATGTTTCTTACAGTCAAGTTGACAATGGTGGGGTTAGTGATTAATTATTCAAAGATTTCATTCTCTTTTCTGGTTTACAGTTTGAACCTGAGACATCGAGTGCCATGGGATTTGGCTTTAGATGTTGGTTTCTGGGCCTTCTTCATATGGAAATTGTTCAGGTTCGAATATGTTAGAGCATCTACTCTTTGGCTTTCATAGGAATTGCTTGAATGTTCTTATATATGGCATAATTGACATTCTGATTAACTTTGGAAACCTGGTCTTATCTTACAGGTTCTTTACATTATAGGAGAGACTTGAGAAAGAATACAATTTGAGCCTGATAACAACTGCTCCAAGTGTCGTGTACAGGGTACACTATGTAAATGGTGATACTGTAATTTCTTCTCATTCCTAAGTTCCCTTTTTATGTAATACTTTATTTTGCTGAACTATTCATTAAAACTGATTTGCCTCTATTTTTTAAATATATATCATATTAATGCAATCATTTTGTCTGAATCACAAAATCCTTGAAGGTTGAATGCTCAAATTCATCTTTACTTCTTGAGCCTAGGAAAAGGAAATCAATTGAGGATCCATTTGTTAAGGTTATTTCTTGCACTTTGTTCTGTTTATTGTTCACCTTGTTCAAGAGTTGAAGCAGTTAGGGCTAAACATTTTAATTCACATGTTCTCTCTCCCTCTTTGTGTGTGTGTGTGTGTGTGTGTGTGTGTGTGTATTTGTCTTTATTTGGAATTAATGTAGTTGTGTACAGATTGAGATGCTTACACCAAAGGACTACATTGGTTCACTTATGGAACTGGCACAAGAAAGAAGAGGGCAGTTAAAAGAAATGAAATTTATTGCTGAAAATAGGGCATCAATCATGTATGAATTACCATTAGCAAAGGTAATCTCTTGCATTAGTTCTTGTCCATTGACCCTAAAAACTCGTGCTTCTATTTAACTAGTTTTGGCTCTCAAGTATCTGAATCTTTTTTAATGTCAATTTTGTAGATGGTTGGTGATTTCTTTGACCAGTTGAAGTCGAGAAGTAAGGGTTATGCTAGTATGGAGTATACCTTTGTTGGGTAAATGTCTCCGAGAGCATAGTTTATTGATAATATTCACATAAGATTCTGTTGGCTTACAAGATACCATTGACTATTGTAAATGTCCCTGATTATTTAGTGTAATCAAGGTAATTTTCATAAATAAATAAGACATATCTGATGTTTAGGGATTGTAAATTAATGCAGACACTGCCGCATTTTGTATTAGTTTCTAGTCACGAGAACTCTTTCATGTCACCAAAAAAAAAAGCAAAGCTTTTCCAAGGCAAGAATGATAGGTCTTTTTAGTTAATAGTTACCTATGGAGAAGTTAGATGAGAGAGAACAATTATAAACAGTTTTTTTTATGGAAAAAATTATAATCTCCCAAAACAATCCAATCCTAACAAACTTCTATACGAGAATTGTAATTCATTTCATCTCCTTAATTCCTTTTATGTTCTTTTCCTCTAAGTGCTTATTGAGAAATTTATCCAAATCATCATCTTGCAAATGTAGCCATAGTATGTCACATAATTGTAGAAATATATTATTTCATGTTTTGAACTCTGTGCCAGAAGAGGATGACTTTTTTTTTTAATATTTGAAGCACACAATACTTTAATGCTAATTAAAGTTTTTATTAAATAAAATCATAGTATTAAGTATGGACTGAAAAAGGTTGTCTTTCCAAAGATTTAATGTTCTGATGCTTTCTGATAATTAATTTTCAGGTACACTGAAAGTAATTTAATTAAACCTGACATACGGATAAATGGAGTCATTGGCTACAATTGTGCACAATGATAAGGTAAGTTATTAATTCTCTGTTTTTCTGGTCTATATATGGGTGGCAAATAAATATGTATGGCTATATGTAAATTTCCTGTCAATAAAACTTGATTGTGGATTCTTGAGATATATTATGGAATCATACTGGTTTGGGGAAACCATAATTAGTATTCATTTTATCTGCTTTTATTTTTTCTGAAGAAAAAAAGTCTGGTAAAGCATTCTTTAACTCAGATTGCAATTGTCTAAATGCAAGGGCTTAGACATTGGAAAAAAAATTGTGAAGTAATTTTCACTATCCAAGTATACCAAATTATACTTTTGTAGGCATTTGAACTGAAGAGGAATGACCCATAATTCAGTAATCAGAATAGTTGGTCGGACTAGTAATTCTTATTTTATTCAATGAGAATAATAAAAGAGTTGGTATAATTGTATAAAAAAAGAAAACCAATTGTTTTAGTCATAGAAACATTTTATTCAGAATACTTGGTCGGACCTGTAATTCTTATTTTATTCAATGAGAATAATAAAAGAGTTGGTTTAATTGTATAAAAAAAGAAAATTAATAGTTTTGGTCATATAAACATTTTAATGAACCTAATTCTGTATTATTAATGAAATACATATATGGAAAAAAAAACTCTTGCCCTCCACTTAATCTTCCCCATCTCACTGCTAAATCTTATTTAACACACTACCATCCTACTGTTTTGTCCCTTGCATTCACATCAAGTGCTTTTGCCACGTATTGCAGAACTTGGAAGTATTGTTCTTTGGAGTAAATATTGTTGGAAAATGATGTTTACACCTTGAATTGAAAAATGCATTTAAAAATCCTTATGTGTCTATGAATGGAAAAAAGGTGTACTAGTCTATTAACCTCTTATCTTAAACCAAGTTACTTGGCTAATCCATTCAAGGGATTGATAGTTTAGGTAATGAACTTAAACTCGTTCTTTATACGGAATTAAGGTTAGAGCTAATTTATAGGTTGATGGTAACACTGGGAATATAACTTGAATGAATAGTTATAGTGAAGCAAGAGAGGATGGTTTAGGGAAGTTAAATCCTAATGATTCCCATGATATTGTTAAAATGTTTTTTTTTTTTTTGCATTCTAAGTGTTCGTAAAAATTACCAAGAGTTTTTATCATTTACTTTGCTTAATCTTTGTTTAAATTATAATCTCGTCACATATATTTCTGTTTTCCAAATCAAATATAATCCAAGGTCCACAAAGTGGCACGTGTTTCCTCTAATCTCCTCTATGCCTCTTCATTTTAGGGATGCATTACCTGTTATGCCTTTTGCGCTTCTTCTGCTCTTCACCTCCCCCCTTGACGTAACTCATCCATGGTGGCCATGGTTTGCTACAATGTTGAAGGATCAATTTCATGATTATCTAGATGTATTATATGACAATTTCACGGTCACTCGTATTGTCATATAAGGCTAAATAAAGGATATAGGGAAAAGTTTCACTATGACCCCACGATAGTTGCCAGTATGCTTTAGTATAAGCTTCCTTTACTAAGATTAGAAGTTGCCTACCCATAACACTCTAGCATTTGTCTAACATGTCCTATGTGGATCAAGCCTAATTAGGTTTTATGCTTGTTTTCATGACCATGTCATTTCCAAGATAGTTTCTCCTTATCGTGGATTAATTGCCTTTCATTATCTTCAAGATGACCACCAAGGTAGTTAGAACAATAATACACATTTTCAACCATGTATGATGGTCTGTTAATGTGTAGAAGCAAAGCTTCATGGTGAATCAAGGGTGATTCAAAGGTGTTTTGATGATAACAAAAGATGATGACAAAGGTGATGACAAAAAGCTCAAAGATCAATCAAAGAACAACTCAAGTGAATCAAAGATCAATCAAAGAACAACTCAAGTGAATCAAGAACAAATTCAAGAGTTCAAGATAAGAATGAAGAAGAATTCAAGACTCAAGAAGAAAGTTTAGAGTCAAGATTCAAGACTAAAGATTTAAGAATCAAGAGAAGACTTAATCAAGATAAGTATGAAAAGTTTTTCTCAAAAATTGAGTAGCACATGATTTTTCTTAAAACATGTTTACCAAAGAGTTTTTACTCTCTGGTAATCGATTACCAGATTGTTGTAATCGATTACCAGTAGCAAAATTGTTTTGAAAAAGTTTTCAAATTGAATTTACAACGTTCCAATTAATTTCAAAAAGTTGTAATCGATTACAATGTTTTGGTAATCGATTATCAGTACCTTTGAACGTTGAAATTCAAATTTAAATGTGAAGAGTCACATCCTTTCACATAAAAGCTTTGTGTAATCGATTACATTTATTTGGTAATCAATTACCAGTGACTGTTTCTGAATAAATCAATAGATGTAACTCTTCAAAAAGGTTTTTGACTTTTTCAAATTGGTTTTAAGTTTTTCTAAAAGTTATAACTCTTCTAAATGGTCTTCTTGAACAGACATGAAGAGTCTATAAAAGCAAGGCTTTGTTTTGCATTGTCATTTTTAATTCCTTCTTTCAATCTAGAATACTTTTCCAATCAATCTCTTACAATCCTTTACAAGCCTTGAATCTCTTTGAACTTCTTCTTCTTCTTTGTACCAAAAGCTTTCTGAAGTTTTCTGGTTTTCCAAACCTTGAAAACTTGTGCTATTCATCTTTTCATTCTATTCTCCCTTTGCCAAAAAGAATTCGCCAAGGACTAACCGCCTAAATTCTTTTTATGTCTCTCTTCTCCCTTTTCCAAAAGAACAAAGGACTAACCGCCTGAATTCTTTTGTGTCTCCCTTATCCCTTGTCAAAGAATTCAAAACGACACAGTCTGAGAATTCTTTTTGATTCTTCCCTTTCCCTAATACAAAAGTGTTCAAAGGACTAACCGCCTGAGAATTCTTTTGTATCCCTATTCACAAAGTATCAAAGGTTTAACCACTTGAGATCTTTGTCTTAACACATTGGAGGGTACATCCTTTGTGGTACAAGTAGAGGGTACATCTACTTGGGTTTGACTGAGAACAAGAGAGGGTACATCTCTTGTGGATCAGTTCTAGTGGAGGGTACATCCACTAGGGTTTCAAAGAGAACAAGGGAGGGTACATCCCTTGTGAATCTTTGCTTGTAAAAGGATTTTTACAAGGTTGAAAGAAATCTCAAGGACCGCAGGTCGCTTGGGGACTGGATGTAGGCACGGGTTGTTACCGAACCAGTATAAAAACTCTTGTGTGTTTGTTTTCTTCTTCCCTACTCTTTTACTTTCCGCTGTGCATTTAATTTCCGCTTTTACTTTCTATTAAATTTCTCTTCTACTCCTTATTCTCTTAACAACTTAGTAAAAGCCTTAGAAGAGTAATTTTTTAATTAGTAAAGGTTTAGGAATAATTAATTCAACCCCCTCCTTCTTAATTATTTTGAGGCCACTCGATCCAACATGATGCTCCACCAATGTGGCCTTAGTGGGGTGAACCCTTATGTTGCTAATTGACCAGAAGTGTTCAAGACGCACTTGGTCGGTCAACGAATATAGAGGGTACATAATGTATTGTTTAGAATGTTAACATGTTTAAATCAATATTTTAGGTTCATAAATAAAACCACAATTATCCCTTCATACATAAATCTCTTCCTATTTTAGGCACCATTTGGGGTAGTTATTTTGATTTTTAATTTTCAAATGTAATTTTTAAAACAAAATGCACTCAGCAAAAATAGAGTTGAAATAATTTTTAATTTAATTCCAAAACAGTTATACATTCATTTACAAAATCAAGTAAAAAGATTTTGAGAATTTGGTTTAGTTTTAAAAAACATATCCTCACTATCATTACCATTCCATCACCACCACCACCACCACCGCCACACTGTTGTCGTCGTTATTTTCACCGCCACCACCATGTTGTTGCTGTCACTACCACCACCACCACCACTGCCACCGCCACAACATTACCGTCATTGTTGTTACCACCACTGTCATTGCTACCACTACCACCATTATTCCACCCCTCCACCACCACTATCACTACCATCATCATCGTCACCATTCCACCCCCACCACCATAATCACTATCACAACCGCCACCCGACTACGATTAACGCCACCATTTTCATCACCATTATTTCATAGTGAAACAAAATAAAATAAAATGGTCATTTTATTCATCCTCAATTTACAATAACTTTTTTAAAACTAAAAAAAAAACTATTTTTGAATTTTAAAAATTTTAAAACTAAAAAACAAAAAATTACTCCAAACAAGACCTTAGTGATGCCATCCTACCCTCAAGGGCATTGGATAGAAGACTCTAAGAAGATTGGGCCAGAGATGCAAGAGAAGGCCCTAAGGTGCTCATGAGCCTTAGAGTAGATTTCGGACCCATGGACTAAGTATGAGCCCACTTATCTTTGTACATATTAGATTAAAGTTTCATTATTTTTGGGCCTTGTATTTAGGGCTCCATAATGTAGGTAGGATACCCTAGAAATGTAGGATTTTTCAGCCCTTGTATTTTAGGGCACCTAGACTAGTTTTTGCATTAGGGGTAGTTTTGTAATTTCACATGCATTAAGTGAATATTTTATGTGTGTGTTGGAAAATAAATTTAATTGAATTGGTAGAAGCCCAATCCAATTAAATTTTAGAGGGGGAGGTGAGCATTTGCTTGCTACACCCCATTGCCACATCATATAGTCACACTTTGTGCATGTCCTTCATGCTTTACATGTCTCATGACACCTAAGCACATTCAGTGGAAAATCTTGGACTTGATCTTGGATTAGTGGGCTGAACCATAGCTAAAATTCACTAATCATAATTAGTTAGATTTTGACTCCAAAATTTGGCTCCACAAATTCAATTTCAAATTCAAGTGAAATTTGAATAGAAATTCAAATTTCCCTCCAATTTTGTGTGACACTTAGGCTATAAATAGAAGCCATGTGTATGCATTTTTTGAACTTTGATCATTTGAGAATTACACTTCAAATTTATGAACTCATTTGAGGCACAAAATTTCATGCTCCTTTTCTCCCTCTCCCTCCACTCATCTTCTCCTACCTTCAAGCTCTTATTCATGGCTTCCTATGGTGGTAAGCTTCTTCTTGACTCATCTTCTTCTTGAAATGGCGTCTCCAATCATCTTTCTTCCTTCTCCATTCCGTTGCCATTCATCTTCAAGAAGCAAAGGACTCCATTGATGAAGAATATCCAAGGCTTACAAGCTCCACATGGAGCTACATCATGTGGTATTAAGAGCATCTTCATATAGGTGATGTTCTTTTGCTTCCTCTATCTTTTTGTTCGGTCAATTCACTTTAATTCCTTATTATTCACCTTATTATCCATGTATATCCTCCATTGTCTTGTGGTTTAGTGCTGTTTAGAGTAGATTCAAAAAAAAAATAAACCAATTAAATCTTAGATCTACACTTGTTCTTGCATTTCTATTGTTCAAATTTTATAGATCTACTCTTGAATCACGTTTTTGTGTTGATTTTAGGTTCTATCATTTTTCAGTCATAATCTTCTTGTGCTGAACCTTTAGATCTAAATTTTCTTCCAAAATATTGATTAGAAAAAAAACAAAAAAATCTTAGTGTAAATCATTTAATCCATGTTGTCTCAGAGTCATATTTAGTCATAATAATTGTCATATTATGTTCTAAGTTTGTGTTGAATTTTGATTTTGTTGATTGAATTCTAGATACATTTGTTCATGTATTCTTGTCATTCTTAGCCTATCTTTTGAATTTTGAGTCTAATTCATGCATGTTATTTAGTTCATAACATGTTCTAAATCAATTCCTTGAAGTAGTCTTGTTGTTGACCTTTGTTTTGTTTTCTAAGTTTCCTATATGAAGCCTACGAAGAAATTGAGTTGTGGCTGGATTTGTGAATCAAAATAAGTCTTAATCTCTCTTGAATTGTGTTATTCAAGACATTTGAGCATAAGAAATCAAAAATTGTTATTATCCAAGCCTCAAGCAACATAAACAATACTCTTGATTTCTAGGTTGAAATCGCTGATGCTGGCAGCTTGAACATACGAACTTGTAAAAATTACTGGGAATTGGTCACTGTGAATTTTGAGCTGAATGTTTTACTTAATTTTCTAGACATTGTAGAAAAATTATAAAAAAAAGAACCAAGTGATTTGGATAAAAGGAAAAAAATATGAAAAATCACACAAGTTGGCAAGAAAAATCAGTGTCCATGAAAAAAAAAGTGAAAGGGAAGTGTGCTTGTTGTTTTAGCTCGAAATTTGTTCTATAATTGGTGCCTATTTTATACCAATCTTAGTTCTGAAATTTAAATTGAAAATTAGTGTGAAAACAAGTTCCAAAACTAGAGGTTTCTTGAGTCTTATTTTTTTAGTTTTTTTTACTCTACTCTAGAGACATTCTAGGTTTCTCTTCGAGTCCTAGCTTGCTTTTGTGTGCTTTTTATTGCTTTAATTGTTGAATAATCCTTGAAAATTTGTCTTGTTAAAACTCTATTAGTTTAACTTTCATTTCATTTTTTGGTCTTTAGTTATTGCTTGTCTCTTTGTTTCGTTGTTCGTGAGTTGCCATATAGGGAATTGGAAAAGATGATTGGTGCCATCCTTTGAAGAATTTGAGTCAAGAAGCAAGGGGCCAACCACCTTAAGAGTTATTGGACTAAGAAACACTCCAAATTGAGTGAATCACCAAAGAGAGCACAACAACCAAAATTGAGGACTATTTTGTAATTTTATAATTGGCAATTTACTTACCTTCATTGCTTTCAAATTTTGTAACAAAAAGGCATTTCATTGGAAGTGTGTTGGGAGCCTCCAATAGGTTACCAAACTTCCATTTGTGTGTAATAATTTTAGCCAATTTTTCCCTTAGGATAGTGAGTGTTTTGTTGGGAACCTTAAATGTGGTCATCCAAACACTCTTAGGATCCGCCTAGTTTACATTTCTTGCACTTTAATTTCTTGCTTACTTTCATAACTTATTTTTTTTACTAGTCACGCCTAGTTTATCTTGTTATTACATAATACTTTCTTCTTGCTTATCATGCTTATCTTGAGTTCTTTTGAACCCTAGCTTTTACCTTTTGCAAACCCCCAACAAGAAAGAACCACAACTTAGA
This sequence comes from Glycine max, assembly GCF_000004515.6. Taxonomy (NCBI): domain Eukaryota; kingdom Viridiplantae; phylum Streptophyta; class Magnoliopsida; order Fabales; family Fabaceae; genus Glycine; species Glycine max. The sequence continues at coordinate 40,693,147 of NC_016091.4, forward strand.
AACCAACATGAGTCATCATTCATCTAGTGTTAATGGTGAGGGTACTAGTCATAAGGACCCTCTATCTAGAATCTTAGATGAGTTGAGTTCCCTCAAGTTATGGAAAGAAAAACTAGAAAGAAAAGAAAAAGGAAAAAATAGGGTAGAAATAAATCAAGATGAAAGGGAACAAATAAGGGAAGAAGAAAGAAGGAAAATAATAAAAGAATTAAGAAAACAAAAACATGCCTCCTATAGTAGCCATGACCCTTGCAAGAGCCTAAGTGAAGAACTTCATGACTATTATGAAGGAAGGCATAGGTCACATCTTAGACCTCACTCCCATAGGAGAGAAAAGGAAAGAAAGCCTCAAGAGGCTAACATTAACCTCCCATACTTCCATGGGAAGGACAATGTAAAGGCTTACTTAGATTGAGAAATAAGGGTAGAGCAACAACTTAAAAGGAAGTCTACTTCAAAATCTTATGGCCCTCACTTTTATCCAAAGAAAGACTAAGGTCAAGGCATCTTAGGGGCGGCACCTTCTAAGCCCAAAGATGATAAGGGGAAGACAATAGAAAAGCAACCCCCTAAGGCTAGTATGCAAGAGAAGACAAGCTCTATAAAGTGCTTTAAATGTCTTGGAAGAGAACACATTACTTCTTAATGCCCCACCAAGAAAACCATGATTATGAGGGACCAAGACATTTATAGTAGCCAAGATGAGGCTACTACTTCACCTTCCTCTAGTGAAAGCGAAGAAACAAAAGAGGAAGAATCTAGTGAAGAAATCTAACCCCAAGAAGTGTAGAAGCAAAGCTTCATGATGAATCAAGATTGATTCAAAGATGTTTTGATGATAACAAAGGTGATGACAAAAAGCTCAAAGGTCAATCAAAGAATGAGTTCAAGATGTTCAAGATAGAATCAAGAAGAGAAAAGTTTATTTCAAGAATCAAGAATCAAGATTCAAGGATCAAGCTTCCAAGAATCAAGATCAAGATTCAAGAATCAAGATCAAGATTCAAGACTCAGTTGATTTCAAAAACTGAGTAGCACATAGATTTTTCTCAAAACATGTTTACCAAAGAGTTTTTACTCTCTGGTAATCGATTACCAGATTGTTGTAATCGATTACCAGTAGCAAAATGAATTTGAAAAAGTTTTTCAAATGAATTTACAACGTTCCAATTGATTTAAAAAAAGCTGTAATCGATTATAATGTTTTGGTAATCGATTACCAGTGCCTTTGAATGTTGAAATTCAAATTCAAATGTGAAGAGTCACATCCTTTCACATAAAAGTTTTGTGTAATCGATTACACTGATTTGGTAATCGATTACCAGTGATTGTTTCTGAATAAATCAAAAGATGTAACTCTTCAAATGGTTTTTGACTTTTTCAAATTGGTTTTAAGTTTTTCTAAAAGTCATAAGTCTTCTAAATGGTCCTCTTGACCAGACATGAAGAGTCTATAAAAGCAAGGCTTTGTTTTGCATTTTAAATCAATCCAATCAATCTAATACAATCCTTTACAAGCCTTGAATCTCTTTGAACTTCTTCTTCTTCTTTGTGCCAAAAGCTTTCCAAAGTTTTCTGGTTTTCTAAACCTTGAAAACTTGTGCTATTCATCCTTTTCATCTCTTCTCCCTTTGCCAAAAAGAATTCGCCAAGGACTAACCGCCTGAATTCTTTTTGTGTCTCTCTTCTCCCTTTTCCAAAAGAACGAAGGACTAACCGCCTGAATTCTTTTGTGTCTCCCTTCTCCCTTGTCAAAGAATTCAAAATGACATAGTCTGAGAATTCTTTTGATTCTTCCCTTTCCCATATACAAAAGTTTTCAAAGGACTAACCGTATGAGAATTCTTTTGTATCCCCATTCACAAAGTATCAAAGGTTTAACCGCCTAAGATCTTTGTCTTAACACCTTGGAGGGTACATCCTTTGTGGTACAAGTAGAGGGTACATCTACTTGGGTTGTTGACTGAGAACAAGAAAGGGTACATCTCTTGTGGATCAGTTCTAGTGGAGGGTACATCCACTAGGTTCAAAGAGAACAAGGGAGGGTACATCCCTCGTGGATCTTTGCTTGTAAAAGGATTTTTACAAGGTTGAAAAGAAATCTCAAGGACCGCAGGTTGTTTGGGGACTGGATATAGGCACGGGTTGTTGCCGAACCAGTATAAAAACTCTTGTGTGTTTGTCTCTTTCTTCCCTACTCTTTTACTTTCCTCGTGCATTTTAATTCTCGCTTTTACTTTTGGTTAAGTTTCTTTTTATTCTTCATTTACTTAACAACATAGTAAAAGCATAAGAAGAGTAAATTTTTAATTAGTAAAGGTTTAGGAATAATTAATTCAATTCCCTCTTCTTAATTATTCTGAGGCCACTCGATCCAACAAGAAGAAGGACAACCTTTAATGGTTAAGAAGAAGTGTAAGGAGGTAAGTGTCTCCTCCAAGAGGTTAGCTAAGAAGGAAAGTCATTTTGCAATAAAGACAAACATTAAATAAACTTCCCCTCTTAAACAAACTCCACATCTTCTCCTTTGTAAAAAGACACTTGTTAGCACTGCCACACCTCTTGGGCTTGAGATTATTCCTCAAGTAAAGGAGTTGTTGGATGAGGGTTTGGTTCGTAAGAGCTTAATCCATGTGCTTTGTTGGTGCCCAAAATAGGTATTATGAGACACCAAATCCCTATGATAGGTGGTATGATGAATGTGTTGAGTGGTGCAACCCTCTTTTGTAAAATCACCCATGCATCCAACATCTTCATGATTCACATACACAAGAACTCATTAGGTAGGTTCTTATTTTTTGTTTCAATACAAATCTAAGTGCTCATATGGGACACCTTAGGTTTGTCATATTTTTTGGTAGGAGTAATCAACATGAAAAGATAAAAAAGGTACGTTTTATTGCATTGCTTTCCTTAATTTTTTAAATGGTGATCAAGGGGTTCCCACGAACCCTAAAAGAATAAAGGTCATTCATGAGTGGCCTACTCCACCAAGTATAAGGAAAATTTGGGGCTTCCATGACTTAACAAACTTTTACAAAAGGTTTGTCCCATATTTTTTTTATACTTGTAGCACCACTCATAGAATTGGTGAGGAACCATGTTCCCTCATGGGAAGATGCCCAGGAAATGGGTTTTTAGACCTTACCTTACTCCAACATACCAAACACCACTAATATATATGTTTTTATTCTTTTTATAGGTGTTGAGGGAAGAAGCCTAGAGTTTTAAGAACCTCTGGGTTTGAGGTCAAATCCTTTTCAAGGGGAGGGAATGATGCAATCCTACCCCTCAAGGGAATTGGATAGAAGACTCCAACAAGATTGGGCCAAAGATGCAAGAGAAGGCCTTAGGGTGCTCATGAGCCTTAGGGTAGATTTTGGGCCCATGAGCTAAGTATAAGCCCACTTATCTTTGTACATATTAGATTAAGGTTTCATTATTTTTGGGCCTTGTATTTAGGGCTCTATAATGTAGGTAGGGTACCCTAGAAATGTAAGATTTTTCAGCCCTTGTACTTTAGGGCACCTAGACTAGTTTTTGTATTAGGGGTAGTTTTGTAATTTCACATGCATTAAGTGAATATTTGATGTGTGTATTGGGAAATAAATTTAATTAAATTGGTAGAAGCCCAATCCAATTAAATTTTAGAGGGGGAAGTGAGCATTTGCTTGCTACACCCCATTGCCACATCTTATAGTCACACTTTGTGCATGTCCTTCATGTTTTACATGCCTCATGACACCTAAGCATACTTAGTGGAGAATTTTGGACTTGATATTGGATTAGTGAGCTGAATCATAGCTAAAATTCACTAATCATAATTAGTGAAATTTTGGCTCCAAAATTTGGCTCCACAAATTCAAGTGAAATTTGAATAAAATTCAAATTTCCCTTCAATTTTGTGTGATACTTAGGCTATAAATAGAAACCATGAGTGTGCATTTTTTTTTTAACTTTGATCATTTGAGAATTACACTTCAAAGTTCTGACCTCATTTGAGGCACAAAATTTCGTGTTCTTTCTCTCCCTCTCCCTCCACTCATCTTCTCCTACCTTCAAGTTCTTATTCATGGCTTCCTAAGATGGTATGCAGTTCACTAATTTCCTACACAAATTCAAGCTAAATAGTTACTTTTGGTAGTTAGCTTTCTATTTTATTAATCAATCACAAGGCAACAAAAAGAAGGAGAATGATAAAGCAAAAAACTTAAAATGAAACAAAATGATTGTTGCAAAAATGAAAAATATTTCCTGAACTTTTCATCAAACAACTTCAAATGTTTACAAACTTTTAAGGGTAACTCTTGAATACCATGAGCTTGAAGATATATACATAGCATGATAAATATAATCTTATGTTATTTATAATCATCAAACTGAATTATGTTTTCTTTATATCTTGTCCATGCTTATAGAAGCAACATTGATGCAAATAACAATTATATATATATATATAGTCATCATAATTAACTAGCAAATTACATACTTGTGTTGTTCTCTTTCAACTTTTTATTCTTAAGCAAGTTGACAGCTTCCAATTGAATCCTCTATTGTTACCAACATTCTCACCTTCCACCATTTTTCCAACCTCATTTTGAAAATTTTGTGAGTTGTGTGCTCCTACATGATCGCAACTATATTTAGATTAGGAGATAATATGCAACTAGCAAAATACATCCTTCTCAATACCAAACAAAGTACACATCCTATTTAGAAGAAAAAGATAAGACACAAAAGAAGAATATGAGCACACCATTATTTTACTACCAATGAAAATGATAATTGACTAAGCCAATAGAGGGACTACATGGAATCCATGTCCGGAAAGATATAAAAACATGGCAAAATCATAGATCCTTACCAAGATTGGAGAAATCATCATGAAAAATCATAGATCCTTGATATGTGAGCTAAGGGAGAAGAATCTTCCTTAGCAAAGTTGTTATTTTATTGTTTCAATATGTAACCCTACTTCTGTTTTTTTTTTCTATCATTAGTTACATATTTGTGCCAATAAAACATGATCATCAAGTTATGTGCAGTTGAATATAGACTTGAATATACGGAAAGTTATGGGTGGCATATTTCAATTTATTGTTTTATTTTCATTTTGGATGATATTCTTCATGGTCTTGTTGTGGTATTCTAATGTATTCTCCTTTGTTTAATAAATATGCTTCCTAATTCTGCACTCTTCTATTCTCAAGGGATGAAAATGTCTAATAGTTCTTCATTGTTGAATATACGGAAAGTTATGGGTGACATTTCAATCTATTGTTTTATTTTTCTTTTGAACTATAGTATATTGTGTTCTGCTCATGTTAGAGTGGCTACTTTAAGTCAAGTTTATTTTAGCATGGCATTTGAGAATGAAGTGGTTGGAGATGATATGGTTGAGATCTCAACAACCAAAACAGATATATGGCCACAAAATATTGAATATCATTTCATAACTTTACTAGAGGAGAAAGTTAACAAGGGTAATAGACAAACTACTACTCTTACAAGGTTGGCATGACAACACATCAAGGAAGAGATGAATTCTTTTTTTGGAAAAGAATACACTAAAGATCAGTTTAAGAACAAGTTTAATCAGCTGAAAGGAAAGTGTAAAGATTTCACCAATTTGATTAAAATGGAGACTAGATTAGGGTACAATTCAACTACTGAACAAATTGTTACCATAGATGATGAATGGAAAAAGTTATGTGAGGTGTGTTTTAATTTGATTCTATGTCTTTATGGTATATTATTAATGATTATTGTCTGACAATATACTAACAATTGAAATTCTAATATTGTAGAAATATAAATATGCAAAGCAATTTAAGAAGAAAGGTTGTCTTCATTATGATAAATTATGTATCATTTTTAGGGATAGAATTGTTGCCGGTGCAAATTAGCATCCTTCTACAAAAAGTCCATCAATAAGTGATGTTGATGATAGTGAAGGAAATGATGTTGATTATGAGAAACATAGCTCTAAACCAAGAAAGAAGGCCCTTGTTAGTTCTAACACAGAAAAGAAAATCAAGAGAAAACTTTCAAATGGAATTTGCTAATGCTTTGACAGTTATGAGTGGGAGTTCTAAAAGAAAATTTTATATTTTGGAAAATATTAGCACGAGCTAGGTTGTAGGGTCATCCTCTAATGCTATAGTAGGGGATGTAATCGGACAAAACAGTGAGGATAATAACAAATTGATGACTTTTTTAAGCATCCTTAAAAAACTTGAAGGAATTGATGTTGCTCATTTTACAAAGGCAGTCAAGGCATTGAAAGATGATCCTTGTTGGAGAGCTGTGTTTTTGGCAATATCAGATGACCAGAAGAAAGATATAGTCCTTAATCTTTGAATATGTTTTCTGCTTATGTTTGGATTAAAACATGTGTATGGTTGGATCTTGGAATTTTTATATTTATGTTTTCATTAAGACTTGCAATTTTCTATTTTTTGTTCTATGAGCCTATGTTATGGATTGTTGGATTTATGAATGTTATTTATGGATTGTACAGATTTATGAATGTTATTTAGTTGTCCTAATTTTAGTGTGAAGTGAAAATATTTATATATGTTAATATGTTATTGTTATTCTGTAGGTCAATTGTCATGGAATACAATATTAGAAGCTTAGTAGATGATTCAAATGAAGAGATTGAAAATATTTAGCAACTTTATATTATGTTTGAATATACTAATTTATTGAAGTCAATACCTCAACCACAAGGGACTTCAAAATTGAAAGGACATGAATAGGTGGTTGAAGCATTAAATGGTCATCCAAGAAATTGTTATGAAACATTTTGAATGATGTGATCCTAGTATATTAAGCTATGTGAATTGTTAAAAGAAAGGAAAAAAAAATTAAAGACACTAGATTTTAATTATTCCAACAGTAGGTTGCCATATTTTTTGTCATTATTTTCCAAACCACGACTATTAGATTTCCAGCGGGTCTTTTTCAACACTTGATAGACACTATTCATAGGTATTTTAAGAGTGTTCTAAAAGCCATTTGCTATCTTTCCAAGAAATTGATTGTTCCCGCTTTTGATGAAATTGCTCTTGAAATACAATTCAATCCAAGATACAATTATTTTTTCAAGGTAGTCATTATACTTTTTTTATAATCATAATCATTATTGTTTTATATTTTTATATATTAACTTTTCATTTTTTATTTTGTTAAAGGATTGTGTAGGAGCTATGGATGGTACGCATATTTCAACATGCATTCCAAATAATGAGCAATTCCATACTGTGGAAGAAAACTTGAACCAATTATTAACGTGTTGTGTTGTTGCTCATTTGACATGAAATTTACATTTGTAATGGTTGGTTGGGAGGGTACGACAAATGACTCAAGAGTCTTTTTAGAAATGATGTAGGACTCAGATAATCATTTTCCCATTCTCCCTAAAGGTAAATACTATCTAGTGGATTCTAGATACAACAACATGCTTGGCTTTCTTTCACTATATTGTGGAGAACGCTATCACTTGCGTGATTATAGAGGTCAACGAGCACCCCAAGGTCCAAAAGAATTATTTAGTGGTACACATTCTTCATTACGTAATGTAATTGAAAGATGTTTTAGGGTTTTAAAAGCATGTTTTCCTATTCTAAAATCAATGTTGTTATATGTCTTGAAAAGACAAAAATATATACCGCTTGCATCTTGTGTTTTTCATAATTTTATTAAAATGAAAATGCAAGATGATCATTTGTTTAGACAATATGCAAGAGAAAATGTTGAAGTGGAAGAATTGGATGAGAACAATACGACTAAGCAACATAAGCCACCATTAGTGACTACAGCAAATACCCGTTGAATGACAAATTTTCAAGTTTGATTGTTTCAACGTTAATGGGATACAACTAATGTAAGATCGTAATTGTATTGTCCTTAATTGTTATTATTATCACATTTTGGAAATATAAACCCTATGCACTTTTCTATTTTACTCATGTAATTTTTTGCTTGATAGAAACTAAATACAAATTATAGAACACACATGTTATACATCCCAACATATTATTATTAGTATTATGTTTGTGTCATTTTTTTATTTTTATTTTTTTACAATTTTTATTTTTTCAAACTTTTAATTATTGTTTATTATGTTTAATTATTTTTAATACATACTTTATATTATATGATTTGATAATGGACCGTGATAAAATAAAATAGTAGACTTATTTTATGTATTTTCAATTCATAACAATTTTTTAAAATTAAAAACCAATAAAACTAATACTAACAACTCAAAACAAAAACTAGATTTAGTTTTTAATAATTTTGAAACTAGAAACAGACAGCTACTGCACCTAATTATCATAGAAATTCCTTAATAGTTTCTAACCAATTTCTATATAAATCGGTATTTACTCAAACCTAATGTAATATAATATAAATCCTACAACTTTTGGTATTTTGTTTTTGAATATTAACATACCGGATGTTGATTAAGATGAAAAAAATTTCTCGTTCCATTTGTTTCATATCACTCTCTAGAACACCTAACATTTGGGTACCATAAACAAGCCTTGATTCAAGTACATCTTAGGTCAAAGGCAATCTTATCAACTTTAGCATTTGCAGCAGAGCATGAGTGAAATATTAAATTAAAATGCCCTGCTTGTACTTCAACTGCATGATTAGAGGAGAACAAATAGAACACAGTAACAATTCAAAATTTGAAAGAATATTTTCGTTTAACTCCTAGGTTTCGAACGCAGTTGGCTCTATTCGGAATGCAATTTGTCTAATTGATCTTGAATCCTATCTCTTGTGATTCAATTCAACTAATCGATGGAGTCAGTGATTATGAAGATTTCAATACATAAGTGGATACTTGTTCAATGGTCACAACAATATTCGGACTATTGATGGTTCCAATATTTGTGTCTCAGATTAATGACCGGTAACTTCTAAATTAGGTAATAAACATTAAATAATTGAAGTTACACTTTTATAATAATGACCAGTGTCCAATGGTGGCTTATGGTGACTTCTAATCATATGACATTGTAGGTCACTTTTCTTTTTGTCAGTTGGAATTTACGTTACAATAATAGGTTTCATTCCAAAACACTTGAAATATATAATGGACGAAATATAAATGTATAATAACCAGAATACCTATTATAATTTTTCAAATTTTTATGATCATTGATGATCACACTATTTAAAATTACAGGACCATTATAGTCACATCCTTTGTAGGCATTGTACTCACTGAATTTTGACACCTGTTTCTTGGTGAATCAATAAAGGACTTGTTAAAAAAAATGATTTTTTATAGGTTGGCAAGGACCACTGATTATCAACATTGTATTCAATGAAACTTAAAAGTGACATTTTTTTTATCAATAGTGACAAAGTTAATTCTGGGTTCATAAAGAAAAAGAACACGAGGAAGAAAAAAAAGAATGGCAAGGCTAAATCATTGAACAAGGATAAAATTACCTTTTAATTTTAGTAAGATTAATCCATAATTTTTTTAAAAAAATGTAAGAATTAATCTGAATCATTCAACTTATTTTATTAATATATTAATGATTTTGTAGTGTACCCGTGCATCAAGAGATATGATAGTTACTGAATAAAAAAAGAAAAGAAAATATGATATTCATATTAAAATCGATCCGTGTGTTACGTGTAGCCATCATATGGCGAATTATCGACATCTCCAACTTTCATTTCCAACTATTTATTTTATTGCTGAAAAAACAGTACAGAAGATAATTTGAGCAACGTCGCAATAAGTGAAATAAACTGTCACTTTTTTTTTCATAAGATAGACACATTAACAATATAAACACTTCATTAAAGGTCCAATCGCTGGAATAAAATGTAAAATATAAATTACGCCTCATTTCACTGTTCATTTTATTTTTTATTTGTTATCTCCAATAAAGGGACCCTAAGAGTTATTATCTCTTTATTTTTTTTATCATCCATATTGTTTATTATATTTACATTTTTTTATTTTCTTATTTTTCTTGTTAATTAATATAGTGTGGTATCAATCATTTTTATATATACAGTATTATCAGGGGTCCACCATTCCTGCACATAAATAATAATTTAAGAGATGTGGTCGCTTTATTCACTGAGGTATAGTGGGTCCCAATTCGTAATTACATACAATACTTTATTTTTATATTATAAATTTTCTTTACCTCTTTTTGTCGTATCTGCTAGTTTATTGTATATTGTTTTTCTATTTCTCTCACATTGTATTATAAGTTTCACCTTCTTTAATTTTTATTTAGAATTTTGATCCTTTTTTTCACGACTTTAATCTTAAGAGTTTAAAAATATATAATTTTAGTGTAATTCTCGTTGTACATACATGTATTTTTTCACTTTTTATATTTTAATTATTAAAATATTTTTTTAGTTGTTAAATAGTAATTTCTATTTTATCAGAATACTGACACATTATTAGTTAACCATAAAATTAAACAGTAAACGTTTACAAAATTAAGAATTAAATTAAAATTAAGAATTTATTAAAATTTTGAATAAAAAAAGACCAAAATAACATATGATGAATTAAAAGAAGACTAAAATTGTAATTGAGTAAAAAAAAATTATAAGGAAGAATATAATTTCTTATTACAAATAGAGTGATGATACATAAATTCCTCCGTCAAACACCTCTATATAAACATGGTGATATATCAAACACTCTATTAGGATATATTATCTCTCTTTAGATATCTTCCTCTTACATCATAGGGCCTTGTAATACCTACATTATTAGCATTGGATGTCCACAAATTTTTTTCCCTACAAATACTGGATGTACTTGCTTATCTCATCATCACACGTTCCAAGGTCAGCATTCTCAAACAGGAAGCTGGATGTGGAACTGGAAGACTCACCCAAGTTGATCTCAGAGACACTGCAGTCACCACCATTCGCAGCACAAATTTTGAAGGAAACATAGTTAGATGAAACGCATTGCCAGTTATCTTCATTATCTTCTGAAAAGCATGAGGGTGTGGTAACATGGTTGAACATTAGTGTAGGACCAGAAGGGGAGTCAATTGTTTTTGTTATGTGTGGTTTATCCTCAAAAGGGCTTAAAGCATTTAAACAACCTCCAACAAAGCTATCATCACTAGCAGTGGCACCTTTTTCACTGTTTTCCATCAGTTTTGAGAACACAGCTTTTGCAGCTTCAAGGCCATGAACTTTATGAGGGAGGGAAGTAGCCATCTTGTTCAGTAACTTAGCAGAAGTTATAGAATGACTTGGTGAGGTCAAATTAGGCTCAAGGGGGTCTCTAATATTGTCACTTTCTAACCCAATACCAGTTTTAACCACACTTTCACTTTTGCTGTTCCCAGCAACAACAGGTTGGCATGATTTGATTAGTTCTAGGTACCCTGATGCCAGAATTTTACTAGCAACTTTGTTAAGAAGATGAGTTGATGATGAGATTGACCTTGATAAGTTGTGCTGATGAGATTGGCTGGTGTTTGGTTCATGGCAATCAGTTTTCTCTGATGGAACCATGCACGTGTCATTAGATTTCGATTCTGAGGAACTATCAGTGCTATTTGGTTTTGAACTTGAGGGATCCACAGCATTCTTTTCGAACTGCTTTTTCAGATATGAGTTCCAATAGTTCTTGATTTCGTTATCAGTTCGCATGGGTAAGTGCTTTGCAATACTTGACCACCTAGCAGGAAAATAATAAGAAAGCAATTCAATGTGTTAAAAATTTGTCCACCATTTTCACCTAGCAAGACTTGTTTGGATAAACTTTCCGGTAAACACTAATAGGAGAAGAAAATAAAAAATAAAAATAAAATAATTTTTTTCATGAGCTAAATTAAATTTAACAAAAATTTTAACTTATGCACAAGACAATTTTAGTTTATAGAAACCTTAGTTTTACCTTCTTATTTTCTTCTTTTAAAAATATTTGCGTGAAAGTTTATTCATACAATAAAACAAGTAGCTTAATTAATTAAGCTTCAGAGCTACATTATAGTATTATCCATTGGAAAGACCAAAATATGATTGATGGGAACTAAAGTGTTATTCTAACAAAAGTTTCCCATATCATAAAAACCAAATTAAATGCATAATTTCTGCAGGGTATCACAAACATTCATAACTATATATTCCAGCTACTAGCAGCTAGATCTTTCACCTGTTTCCAAGAACCGCCCGAAGTTTGATAATTGTCTGCTCTTCTTCTTGGCTTAATTTCCCTCTCTTAATGTCAGGTCTAAGGTAGTTAAACCATCTCAGCCTGCAACTCTTTCCACATCTTTTAAGACCTGCACAATACACAAGAAGTACTCAAAAAATTGCCCTCATTTTATTGTAATGGCAAATGTTATTCTCCAATTAATTACTAGTTTGTTTAGCCATATCCAAGAGCAAAGCTACTCAAAGATGTTAGCCAAACTAATTTCTAAACAACTTTGTTTCTAACCTGTAGCAATCAAAGGAAATGATCATGATGCTAAACCCTTGATTATAATATAAAGATGTAAATTATTTACCCAAATAGATAATCTAAAACAAACAACAAATCCTACTAAATGAGATCGGTAAATATAAATATTCTAGAAAAAGATAATCAAATTAGACTAATGATGTACTACCTAAATCTGAACCATTCAAGACTATGATAATATATGAAGAGTTCAATTAAAACTAGAATTTGACCTGCTTTCTGTGGCAAGGTACGCCAGCTTCCTGTGCCATGTTTCTGAATGTAAGTAATTAGTTTCTGGTCTTCTTGAACCGTCCATGCCCCTTTTCTCAATTCCTCGTGACTGCAGCAAGGAGTCCTTCCCATTTTACAAAGCCATATTGTGGCTGAGAAGGGAATTATAGCTCTTTATGCTGGGGGGAGGGGGGTTGAGGACTTGCCAAAACAATGGTGAGAAAAAAAAAGTGTAGTAGTGACACTGTGCCTCGGTGAGAAAAAAGGGTTATTATGATTATACTATGTGTGTACGGTGATGGACAGACAAAGTGATCTGGGGCATTGAAATTGTGGCTCTAGCTGCTACATGTGTTCAATTTAAGCCTCTTTGGTACGACCACTTTCAACATCGATGGCAAGGGGGGGGGGGGGCGAAAATATGGCTGGACTTATGGAGATACGATAGTTCACTATGCGACAAATAGTACTAGTATAGTTAAGAATGGTCCTTAAGTTCACCCTCGCTTACCTCGCCGTGGATTGGAGTTTGACCATTTAGTCCATGAGAAATTTAGATAATAAGCAATTGCAATCATATATCCTATATTATCTTATTATAGATTATAGAATACATACATCCTTTCTAAATGCGAACCAAAGGTGGTTGTCGACAATAAATTTAAATTCTGATGTATGCAATAGCAATTGGACCATATATATGATCTTGTCATTTTGTACCATGCAAGTGAGTACGGTTAATTGGTTCCTAGCTTGCTCCACTTCTTTGAGGCATAAATAGATAATGAAATCACTACTATAAATTAACATTGTTGTATTTACATTGGTTATCGAAAAATCGATGTAGTAAAACATGTGGTGACATTTTCGAAATTAATGCTAACTATTTTAAGGCGTTAACGACAGTTTTTATAAAATCGTCTTTGATGTGAATGTTACGAAGGGGGTTTTATAAAAACCGTTTTTGTTTTTAACTTAACTACTACGGTTTTTTAAAAATCATCTTTGAAGTCATCGAATTTTTAATTACTTTAATTTTCACTTTTCACTCTTTGAATATACATATGCCTTTAATTTATTCGATCTCGCCCTTCACTCTGTCGTGACCTCCGAAGTTTGCCGCAAGCTCCGTCATGCCCTTCATTCTACTTTAGTCTACACTACTCTGTCTCACTCTCATCCCATGTACCATCACAGCTAGTACATTCCCTCCATTGCTTCCAACTGCCTCTGTTGTGCAGTAAGTACCAATGTCTTGATGCTCCTAAATTTAATTTCTATGTTATTTGTGCTCCCTCATTTGTTATAGCTTTCATTCATACGTGCCTGGTGTTTGCAACATGCTTATGAATTTGTTGACATTGTAAATTTGTGTTTGTTTAAACCCTACATATACTGGGTTTTAAGTAGAAATCCCTTTTTCGAATATATTCTTGGCTGCTTGAAGAAACCCTTGCATGATTTAAGTTGTGAGAAGCATGTGTGTAATGGGTCCACTGTCTCTACCAATACTACTTTGCTACATGGCCCACAAGGTCGATTATATTTTTATATTAAGGAATTGTGTAACATTCCATTTTTCGTAAGCTAATTTAAAAAAATAATTTTTATTTATAAATAAATAGAGTTTTAGAAAAATGATGAGATTCTATAAATAAATAAATAAGGAGATATAATTATTAATTAAAATAATTATTTGAGAGAAAATAAAAAGGGTATTTTATTTATTTGTTTGATAGAGAATAAAATAGAGTTTATCTTTATAAAATAATAAATAAATAAATAAATAGAGTAAACATAGCTATAAATAGTGTTAGGTCAGTTTTCACACTGACGCGGTCTCTTTTTTCTCTCATTTTCGTTTTTTTCCTTCTCCTCTCAAAACCCTTTCTTTTTTTTTTCACAGCCCACCAAACCTGTCTTAGAAAAACGACGATCTCGGACTCATTCACCGTTGGATCGTCGTGAAATTTGAGTACCACGTTCGCAACACAATTCCGAGCATTTTCACTGTTGGGAATTTCGATATCATGTCTGAACTGAGAGAAACACCCTTCGCATTGTAGCCTTTTTCTTTCCCGCAGAAACCCAGAGCTGTCTTGGTAAAACTACGATCCCGGTTTCGTTAATCGTTGGATTATTGTGAAATTTGGATATGTTGTTTGAAATTCAATTGCGCACTCTTTGACCGTTGGGATTTGCGAGATGATGTTCGTGGATAGAGAAAAAGGAATCACATGAAGATAGTCCAAATGGAGGCTTCAATCCCTTTTACGTTTCTCTGACGTTTGGGAACTCTATCGGAGCAGTCGGAGGAGAAACTGGAGGAATCTTAGGGAACCGCTCGAGATGTTGTTATCGCTGTCAGAAGACACGTGAGTCCGCTTAGAGGTAAGGGATGAGTTATTCACAATTGGGGATTAGTGAGAATATGTGTAGGGATCCTTAGAGGATTAAATTGGGGTTTTATTTTGAAATGTTTGTTAAATTGCAATTTTTCCTCTATGATTATAAATGTTTGCACTTTACTACAAATCCTTTTTTTGATACAAAAATACAAATAAGAATTATTAATGCTTGTTTCATGCTACATAATTTCATAAGAGATGAACAACAAAGTGATCCAATTTTGGAAGCCCAAGACTTTGAACTTTTATCTGTTGTTGACTGAGTTAATCAATCAACAAATGGAAAGAGTCACAAATAATATTGGAGATGAAGTCACAACTATCCAAGCAACTAAGGAATGGACAAGATTCCGTGATACTTTAGCAATGAATATGTTTGCCACCTATCAAATAAGAAGAAACTCTGATTAGGGAGATGTTTTTAGTGGATTTGGATTTTATTTCCTATGTGTAATTGACTCTATAGTCATGTATGTGTGATACTTTGGATTTTTGTATTTCATAATACTTTGGATTTTGTTTTCTTTTTATGTGTAATTAATTTTACTTTCGTAGAATGCTAATTTGACATGTCTCACCTTTATATATATGTGATTATATGTGAGATTATTTTTTTTTGTCTAGAGAAATGGAATCAAGCAATGTGAAGAACAAGTCAAGTGGAAAAAGAAAGATGTCTAGTGAGGACACAAGAAGTTACTTCGCATGGAACTTGGAAATGGAGCGTGTACTAGCTGATGTGCTTAGAGATCAAAGCAATTTGGCCAATAAAGGTGATGGAAATTGGAAAGCAGTAGCATACAGTACTGTAGCTCAAATTTTGTCCAAGTATTTTGGAGTTCACCTCATGGCAAATAATGTTAAGAACCATTTTAAGCTTCGGAGAACATGGTATGGAATTGTGAGTGACATTCTTAGTCAAAGTGGATTTGACTGGGATAACACAAACTACATGATTACCATTGAAAATGAAATTGCATGGAAAGAATATGTTAAGGTAGTCAATCATCTTTTAATTTTATTCATTTGTAGTTATTATTTGTGTTGTTATTAACATGTTTCTATTTTTTTTTCAAGTCACATGAAGAGGCCAAACGATTTTGATTCAAAGTCATTCCTAATTGGGGTGATATTGTTGACCTATGTGCAAAGGATAGAGCTACTTGACTGGGAGTAAAAAAATGCATTATATGCATATGATATCATGAGCAAAGAAACAAATGAAGAGGAAGCAATTCATAGTGTGAGTTTTGACTTAGAGGGATCAAGTTTCGCCACAAGAAAAAACATCCGCCCAAGTAAGAGTGGAGAGAAAGAATGGATGATTTCCTCAATGAAAGAAGTAGTCGAGTCATTGAAAGAATTTGTTGAAGTGACTAAGAAGAAGATGGAGAACAAAAAAAAAGATGGAGATAAAAGAAGCTCAAGAAATGGTACATGAAGTGGTGAGTGAGCTAGATAATATACCTAATTTTAATGGTGCACTTCGACATAGAGCAATCGATTGGTTGACAAAAAAATCCCATTAAGTTTGCGATTATAAAAGCACTTCCATTGGATGAGAAAGAGGATTACATCTCGGCTTTTATGCCTTGATGCCAAATTCCATGTACATTTGATATCATGACAAGTATGTTGATGTTGTATAATTATGTTTTACATTTATATCTCTCATTTTGTATAGCAAAATATGTTTTAACAAATATGATTTGTTCAGTAGCACTTAACATTATGTTTTCTTCTGCAGAAAAGATGTGCTTATGCAAAAAAGATGTGAAGGAATTTTTGTGCTAAAGCAAATGCAATTAGAAAATTTGGAATCATTTTGGAAGTTGGACTTATTTTGTGACTAGATTTTGCTTCAATCCAAGTTTTTTTTTTTGGTGTAATTGCATTAGTGGCCAATGACTTCTACAGAAAAACAAGTTTTATCTATACACTTCTAAATAACATTTCAAGGTGAAACAGTACCAAATATTTTTTATGTTGTGAGTTTTGTAGTGGGCTGTAAATGGAATAATGATTTAAATAGTTAAATTATTATATTTTTAATTGGAATAGATTAAAATTGTACATATTCATTGGAATATCACACTCGACAAATAGTACATAGAATTTATTAATGAAAAAAATAATTATTTTATTAAAAAATTATTTTATTCAAATATATAAAATTTTTAAAAAAAGAATGTATTTGATTATTTTAACAAAACAAAAAATTTTGAAAATGAAAAAAAAATAAATTTTTATCCAAATACAAAATTTAAAAAATAAAAAAATTTAAATTGAAACATTTAAAATTTTCAGAATTAAAAATTCTTTAAATTTTAAATTATCTCATCCAAAAATATTAATATATTACATTTTTTGATTTTGTAAATTTGGAATACATACATTGCCCAAGAACTCAGAGCTGGTGTTTATGAAGAGATTGGTCTCACATGCAGTGCTGGAGTGGCACCAAATCGCTTACTTGCTAAGGTTCTGGGTACTATCTCCCAAACATTTTCCCCATAGCTACGTTATCAGCCCATTTGTTGAAGGAGAAGCTTTAAAGCACCTTATCATTTTACATTTAAGATACTAACTCCTTTAGTAGAGATGAAATGATTGTTTCATCTTGCTGGGAAATTTCATGCTATGGCTTTATAATATTGACATTTTACTCTCATATGGGTTTGTTCGGACATAAACAAGCCAAATAGACAGTATGTTTTGCCAAATGACCGCATGGTTGTTATGACCTTTGTATCCTCCCTTCCTATCAGAAAGGTATGCTTTAGTTTATTGTATACTGATTTCATCAATTATTGGGGTTTCCTGATTCCAAATTATTGGTTTTGTCCTACATGTGGGCTGCATGAGTGATTTATATGCTTTTGTGATTAATAATGATGAATGTTACTAACAGATTGGGGGCATTGGTAAGGTCACTTCGGGTGAATATTTTGAAGGGAGTTTTTGGAATTAACACATGTGAGCAGATGCTGGACAAGAGTAGCTACATTTGTGCATTTTTCTCTCGGTCAACAGCAGGTTAGCCATCTGTTATGGTGTTGCTGCTTTCTTTATTAATGTGAAAAACTAATATGCAAGTTAAATTTACTGCCCTGTGATTTCCTACGTTTACATGGCAATTCTGCTGAACTTTGTACAAGTTTTTTATTTTTTATTTGATTCATTCTGTACATCTATTTTGAAATTTTTATCTTCTTTGTACAGCTACTATTTGTTAAGTTTGTAATATAGGTTTTTTTACCATAATTTGTGTTTTGATCATATGTTCGGTACCAAATTAATTATGGATTTCCTTTAATATATGTGACTTTTTGTCAATTTGCTGCAGATTTTTTTTGCTCTGTAGGTTTAGGTCTTGGGCAGACAGATTCTACCTTTCTAAAATTTCGGAAAAGTATTAGTAGACACTAACATAGATGAGTGTCAGCTACCTAGAATGGATCCTTACTTAACTTCCAATTGAGCAAGCATTGAAGCTATTTTGACGGTTGCAACTTGTGGCTTTTAGCCATGCCTTTTGATGAATTTAGCTCCTTCAGTTTATTTTGAATTTTTGATGCAGATTTAGGAATGATTTAACCAAATTTGGTACTTCAGCTCATTCTGCAAATCACAAGGCACATGAAACAAGAAAAAAAAAGATTGTTTTAACTCTTATCTATGAAACTAACATTTTCACTGGATATCAAGGGGGATTAGTCTTGGGTTTATGGAGATAAAATATATTTTACCCTGTATATGTATAAGCTAGTCCAAAAATTAAAAAATACACACAGTTCCACTTGTGTGCATCTGACCTTCCCAATCCATTGGAGGTTGGGAGTCTGGTTCTATCATCTGCACTTATTCTCATAAATGCCAATTCCTCTTGTGTGTATTTTTTAATTTTTGGGCAATTAAGCCCTGGTCCGCTGTTTTTGAACCCTACCCCTTTACCACTTTTTGTTGTATAATTTATCTACAGTCCTTTCAACTGAATGCAATTTTTTGGCTTTTTTTTATCCCTTATTCTTGTTGAATCTGAAGCAGGGTACATTTATTGATGTAACGGTGGAGTTGCTGGTCATCCAACCTGGGGAACCAGCTTTGAACCCTGGATTCAAAATAAGTATTGGTTTTTGTTCTGGTTCAAACCAACGAAGTTGAAATATAAGCCCATAAATAAATTGAATTCAAAATTCTGTGTCATCTTTCTTTAATATAAGGGCCTAACTGGGTTGGTTGGACATATACAAGCATTTAGAACAGACTACCTTTCTATTGAGAATAGAATTCTTACCATCATTAATATTTAGTATGCTAGCTACTATAATTTTTACTGTTGGTCTCACATATTACCTGCAAATCTATGGTTCCCACATTCTCTCCTTCCTTGTCTCCAAAGGGAAAGAGTATTATATTAGGTCAAATGGTCAATGGAATGGAATGCAGCATGATTTTCCAGCCTAGTATAACAGTCGACTGGTTGTTGTAATTTGTATTGCGCCATCATAATATACATAATTTTTATATTATGTCTGAAGTTGTCCGAGTTTTGTATATGATTCCTCATTTGTTGCTTATTGATGTGCAAATCTTCAGATGTTTGTTCATTATTTAAGACAATTAGTTTACTTTCTCAGGCTTCACCTGTTCCGATTCGGGGGCGTCAAGCTGTAGTTGAGATAAAGAGAACTACTACCCGAGGTAATTTGAAGTTTACTATTACAACAGAATAAAAAGAGAGAGAACCAACTGATTTTGTATTACGAGCTCCATGATAGTTGTAGTATTTCTAGTAGTTATTGCTATGATTTTAGTGGGATGGTAGTGATCAGGAATAGGTATAGTCTTTTCTTTTTAAAAATTGAAACAGATGCTATGACTGGGATTGACAGTAGGTTAACCATGAGTCCTTTTTTATTTGTTGCTATGATGCAACATTTTTATATCTAAGTTGAGATTTTAATTTAAAAAGGGTTATTATTGGTTCCATTTTTTGCTTTTTGATATACTTGTAAAATCTAGGAATGACTTGGGTCAAGGCTTTATGCTTTTTATATGCTATCTGTATGGGAAGGGGGTGCAGAGGAAGAATTAAATGGAAACTGAGTGAATAACCAAGAGCAAGAGCTGTTAAATGTTATATTGGTAAAGGGTGAAGATAATGTTATATTATTGTTTATCTTTCAAGGAAATTTCTTGGATTTCATATTTTCAATGTAGTCATCATAAGCTCTAGTCAATTACTTGGGATTTCTAGTACGGACCTCTTTATTGAAACTCAAATATCTGGGATTCAATTGGTTTGGATTGCAGCCTTAAATTAATTGCACTTGCGTGTCTTTCATTCTCTTTAGCAGTTGAATATGACATACTGAGTTTCTAAATTAGATAAGACTTTCGGTATATTTACCCATGAGTCATCAGCATATGAACCACTATGGTGTATTTGAAGAGGAGCTTGCTGAAATGCTATCAGCTGACATGCAAAAAGAGGGTCTGTGAGGGCAAACATTGACTCTTAAACTAAAAACTGCTTCTTTTGAGGTATTACTAGTTATTGATGACTTGACACTGTTTTCTCTTAATATTTTCCTAATACTGGTGGAGAACAGTTTAGTTGGTTTGTCACCTTTGAATATAAAAGTTGATTGAAGAAAAAAAAAATGATTTGTTGAACTAAGTGACCTGTTGTTGTTGAAGAGCAATGTAGTTGACCACAAGGATATTATGATTTGTTGATTTTTCTTGATTTTTGTTCAAGTTTCTTTAGTGATGTTTCTTTGTCTCCCTACAATTTACTGTCCGACTATAATTTTCTTGCAAGTGCTAATAAATGCACAACCTATAGGTTCGAAGTAGAGCTGTGACATTACAGAAGACATCAGCTCAAGATTGGAGCACTCTGATTTTCATCTTGCCGAAAAGCTTCAAAAGGAAGAATCTAGTATTCACCAAAAATCTGTTCCGAGTCAAAGATACAATATTTAATTATCTTGTACAATTTACTTTACCTTTTACAATTCCAACATAGGAATTGACAGAGTGCTAGTGTGTCTTCTCATTTTTGGTTAAGGAGTTCTTTAACGTAATATGATTAATATATGTTCTTTATTAAATTATTAATGTGTCATACACGTTAGAATGTTTGACAACATTTTATTTTATTTCATTAGGGATTTATTGTCCGTGTCTGTATGATACAGCTACCTTACTAGTTGTACAAGAGTAAAAAATTTGGAAGTTCTAATGAGGTGGTACCCCGTGGTTTTCAGACGTTGGCAGGCAAATTATTTAACAGAAATTCTTATATTCTAGATATAGTCTTATGATCCCATGACATATTTTAAGGTTATTTTGATTAATTTACATTGACCTTCACTTAACATTACTTCACCGAACACAAGAAAGTTCAAACTTACGACAAGTTTAATCTTGTTTTACACAAGCTAATCCTGACAGAGTATTACTAACGTATTATTGTAGGTTATTATTGAAATACCTTTGTTCCTGATTTTCTCATTGGTTGTGGCTTATAGAAGGTAGTACTCTGATCTTTGTTGGTGTCAGTTTGATTAAATGATGACAAACATGGAATCTGCTTCTGGACCTTTAATGAGTTTGGTCTGTCATCGATAGATTGAAGACAGTACTGTACTTGTTACCTTCCAAAATTGAAACAAGGTATATGTGATAAAGTAATAGTCTGATCTTAAAGTTTTGATGTTTTGTCAACTATATGTATTGCTAAGTATATGGAACAATCTTCATTGGCTGGTACTCCAACCTAAAGATTGTTGGTGCAAATTGGTGGTGATAGCTCCACAACAATCTTTATTGAAAATTTGACATAATTATTAGTTGAATTCTTCCTAGTTTAATGGTTTAAAAATCTGTCTAGAGTAAAATGATGTGCTTTCCGTTATCATGTTGTTGTCAAGTATATGGATTCGTGAAAATGAAATTTTTTTTGTCTTTCTGGACATGCAGGTAGGTAGCACAAAATTGACTGCTTCCTGGGTACACTCATACATAGGCATGACAATTCTCCCCGCAACTCAGGGATTCCCGCGGGAATTGTCCCATTCGGGGTCTTGTGGTCGGGAAAAAATTTCCTGTGGGGACGGGGATGGGGATGAAAAACCCCCGCAGCTAATTCGGGGACGGGGACGAGGACTATGCTCCCCGTCCCGCAGGGTCCCCGTATCTCGCGTATATAGAATTTTACTTATATACCCTCATAACTTATAATATGTATAACATAAATATAAGGGTTAACATAGTATTTTACTAGTAAAAAAAAATAAATATAAAATTATCATATATATAAGTAATATTTCACAAGTCACAAAAACACAAACATTACCCAAACCTTAAAACGCCGCATCAAACATTCAGACTTTGTTCCTTGACTTTCTTCTTCACCTTTGTTCCTTCTTCACTGCTTCACCTTCGTTCTTTCTTCACTTCTTCACCGTTCGTTTCACCATTTCACATTGTTTTCACCCTCTTCACTTCTTCGCTTCTTCACTGTTCGTTTCATCGTTTGTTTCACCATTCCTTCTTCACTGATCGTTTCAGCCGTGAACTCGTGGAAGCCTTCATTGCACCTTTTTCTTCTTTGAGTCGCACCGTGCATTTATGGGTTTCGCAACTTCAAATTGTTCTTCCTCTATTGTATGTTCTTCCTCTGTTTTATTTATTTATTTGTTGTATTTTCAATTCTTTGTTCTGTTGCTAGCTTATTGTGATGTTTTGGTTTGGCTGATTCATTGAGTTTAAAATTTGTAATCTAGCAATAAGAGTTAGATTTGTGCATTTACAATTTTACATGACTCATTTGTAAATTTTGTTACTTGTTTGTTGTACAGAAAATGGATACGCCTATTGATCCATCTGTTAATAGTATTGCTTCATTAGAAACACAACAAGTTGCTAATGACGCACAAAGCAATCCGGTGGAAGAAGCAAAAATTTTCCAAATATAGAAGTTGAAGATGTTGAAAGAAGTCCAAATAAAAGAGGATTAACTTCTACTGCTTGGACCCATTTCAAAAGAAAGAAAATAGAGGGAAAATGGAAAGCTATATGTAAATATTGTGAAAAGAAACTTGATGGTGATATAAGATCAGGTATGAAGCATTTGCACAACCACATTAGAACCTATAAGCTTTGAACAGTGAGGGGTCCAAAGCAATCAATACTAAAAACTCTTCAACAATCATCATCTTCAGTAGGAGATAGAGGCGAATCTAGTTTAGTTGAAAACTATACCTTTAATCAAGATGCTGCTAGGATGGAATTCACAAAGATGATTGCATTGCATGAATACCCTCTTGCTATGGTTGATCACATTGGGTTTCGAAGGTTTTGTAATGTTGTTCAACCTTTGTACAAAGTAATATCCCGTAATACATTGAAGCTGGATATACTAAAGTTCTATGAGAGTGAAAGAGTCAAAACTATGAAGTTAATTCAAACAAATTCAAGTCGCATAGCTATAACAATGGACATGTGGACTGCATCGAATCAAAACAAAGGCTATATGACTATTACAGCCCATTTCATTGATAACAATTGGAATTTGCAAAGTCAGCTTATGAGGTAAATAATCATTCACTTGAAAGTTTTATGATTTTAATTTTATATAATTGGTAATATGTGTAGTTATAGTAACATGTATTCATAGAACTTGATTTTAAGATGAATAATTATTTTATTTTAGGTTTATGTATGTTCCTACACCGCATACGGCTGAAGTTCTTGTAGAGATTATAATTGAACATTTTTTTGAATGGAATCTAAATAGAAAGGTATCTACAATAACTGTTGATAATTGTAATACTAATGATGTAATGATTCCTAAAATTCTTAGCAAGTTTGGACGTAGTTTATTTATTTTGGGAGGGACTTACTTCCATATGCGGTGTTGTGCCAATATTTTAAACTTGATTGTGAAGGATGGAATGTCAATTATCCATGATTCCATTGAGAAGATTAAGGATAGTGTTTCCTTTTGGGTTGGAACACCTAAGAGGGAAGAAAAATTTATTGAGGCTTGTGAACAATTGGAAATTCCTTATTCAAAGAAACTTAGGATGGATTGTAAAACTAGATGGAATTCAACTTATTTAATGCTTGTTTCTGCATTGTCATATCTTGAAGTTTTTAAGCGTTTGACTTAAGGAAAGCCTCAATATAATTCATTGCCAAGTGATGATGATTGGAAAATGGCAACTGAAATTTGTGAGAAGTTGGAAATCTTTTATAAAGTTATTGAGTTATTTTCAGGTACACAATATCCAACTTCAAATGTTTATTTTCCAAAAGTGTGTGAAATTCGATTGGCTTTGAATGAATGGATTTTTTCTTCTAATAGCACCATTCAAGGTATGGCAGACAGTATGATTCCCAAGTTTGAGAAGTATTGGGGCATAATCAATTGAGTGATGGCAATAGGGGTTATTTTGGACCTAGGTTGAAAATGAAGTTGCTAAATTATTTTCTCCCTCTCATGTATGGAAATGAAAGCACAAATCAATTGAATAAGGTGACAAAATTATTAGAAGATTTGGTTTCTGAATATTAATCTAGGGAAAAGATGACTACTATTTTCATTTCATCTTCAATAGTGCCTGGTTTGGCTAATAATGGTGGAAAGGTTGATTGAAGTTTCAACTTTTTAAAATATGTTCAAGAAACTTCTTCGGGTGATTGTGTTAAATTTGAATTGGGTTTATACTTGGAGGAGCCTGTATTGTTTAATCAATCAAATATTAGTAACTTTGACATTTTGAGATATTGGAAAAACATTGGAGTCAAGTATCCTACTTTGCAAAGGATTGCTAAAGACTTTCCAACTATTCATATCTCAACGGTTGCTTCAGAGTCTGCATTTAGCATTGGTGGACAGTTTCTGACTCCACATCGTAGCAAATTAAATGAAGACACTGTTGAGGCATTGATGTGCTCTCAAGATTGGTTGTGTAATGAGATTGAAGGTAATAAATGTGAATGTATTTATACATGATTTTAATGATGTCAAAGAAGAATCAAACAAGGCTGCTTTAAAAGGATAAGCCTTGATTCAAGATTAATACAAGATTGCTTCAACAAACAAAGCCTCGATTCAAGATTAATACAAGATTATTTCTTCAAGATCAAGTTTTGTCTCAAAACAAAGGGTTTCAAAGTCATGCAAGACTCTGGTAATCGATTACCAGGAAGTGTAATTGATTACCAGAAGGGAAGTTTGAGAAATAGTTGTTAAAAAGGATTTTGAATTTGAATTTTGAACATGTAATTGATTACCATATGTCTGTAATCGATTACCAGCAACGAAACTCCTGAAATTCAAATTCAAAAGTCATGACTCTTCAAAATATAACTGTGTAATCGATTAGCAGAAACCTATAATCGATTACCGGTGAAGAAATCCAGAAAAAGTTTTTTGAAAAGACACATCTCTTTAAACCATTTTGAAAAGGCACGAAGGGCCTATACATATATGTGTGTGTGTTTGACTTCATAAAGCAATGAGAGAGATATTCCAAGAGAACTTCATTGCCAAAAGCTCTTTCAAAAGAAACTCTTGGACAAACACTTGCAAATTCATTAAGAGTTCATCCATGAACTTCAATTGTAATATCTTTCTCTTCAAGAGAGAATTCCTCTTCTTTCTTCTTATACAAAGAGATTGTTTAAGGGACCGAGGGTCTCTTAAGTTGTAAGGATTCCTGAACACAAGGGATGAGTTGTCCCTGTGTGGTTCAGACTTTGTAAAAAGAGTTTTACAAAGATAGTGGAAAATCTCAAGTGAGTTGCTTGAGTACTGGATGTAGGCACAAACTTTGTCGAACCAGTATAAAACTGTGTTTGCATTCTCTCTTCCCTTATCTCATTTATTTTGTTGCAATCAATTTTGTCTTGCATGTTTAAAGAATATTATTAAATTGATTGTTGCTTCTTTTGCATTCTGAGTCTATCATTTAGAAGGAGGTTAAAAGTTTGTTAGTGAAAATTAATTCGCCCCTTCTTAAGATAACTGAGGCCATTTGTCCAATTTTACTTGTAAATTTTTCTTCTAAGCAATTAATTTATTATAATGATTGTATAATTGTGTCATTAGATTCCTTAAAATCAAAGATGGAATTTTGCTTAATAGTTGACGATGCAGACACAACAACGCCAACGGTATGAAAATTTTATTATGTTAATTCATGACTTTTTTATATTTTATAAACACATATTTACATGTTTCATTGTGTAGGTTTGATGTTGAAGATGTTTCATTACACTTGGATGAAAGTATGAAGACTTGATTCAATATGATGATGTTAATTTATTGTTTGAAGACTTGTAATGTTATGCTAGTTTTATTGTTTTTATTGTGTAATATTGTAACATTAATGAGTACTTGGATATTTCTTGGATGCTTTTATGCTTATGTGATTTTATTACTATTATTATTGATTTATTTTGGTATTCTTAATTATGTTTTAAACTTAGAATTAAACCTTAAATTTATTATTGTTGAAAAATTGAGATAAAACAAAAAAATTGTATTTTTTTTATAATAATTTTTGACATTTTTTAATGTAAAACAGGGTCCCCACAGGTCTCCGCGGGGAGCCGGGGAACGGGGACGGGGATGGGGAGTAGGGTAAGGTTCGAGCCGCGCAGTTGCCATGCCTACTCATACAATGAAGTCAGATTTTGAAAATGGTTGGCCCTCTCTTGTGTGTCTTCGTCTCGAACACAAATCAGTGACACCCTTTTGCATATTTTCTAAAGTGAAACCAGTTGGCAACATACCTGGGAATACACTAAATGGCTATATGTATTGGGCAGGAATTGGTATTTTCCACTCAGGGGTTGAAGGTCAGCTGACAATTAAAACCTTTTCAAATCTCCAGAATAGTTTCTGTTCATTTTATAGAAAGATATGTGCCTAGAGTTTTGGTTCAAAGTTATTTCTATCTATGTAATCTTTAATGGACCTTACATCCTATATTTATGTTCATTTAATGCTGTCATTTGATCCAAGTATTTCATACTTCCAATATTTGTAATATATTTTCTGTACCTCTAATTATTTAGTGAAATTTGAGTACTCATGTAATACCTACTCCTTGGATAGTTATCATTTCAATAGTTTCTTCATATTAGTTAGCCTGTCAACTACTCATGATATTAATTTGTGCATATAGTTTCACTCTGTTTGGTCATAATATTATTAAGTATTCTATTTGATTATTGATTGGTTGTTTGGTTCGTTACTTTCAGTTGTCATGATATTAATAAGTATTCTATTTGATTTCATTATTGATAGGTTGCTAGGTGCAAGGTATGCTACTATAAGAATCCATTTTGAATTAGGATAAGGTATATGTTGTTGTCAATTAGGATACGGTATATGGTTCACGCACGCATAGAAACAGGTAGCGGTAACTGGATGGTATGACAGAAAATAAAATAAAAAATCTAGAAAATTAAAAAATAAATTCTAAGACGGTTCTTAGCTAAGAACCATCTTAGAAGAGCCACATTCTAAGACAGTTATTAGCTAAGAACCGTCTTAGAATGTGGTTGATCTGAAATAGTAATGATGGTCAAAGAGGAGAAATGGCAATAGCAAAGAATTGGTGATGTGTCGGAGAGGAGGAGTGGTAGTAGCAAAAAATGAACTAATTATTGTCGGGGTTTCCAAGGGAAAAAACTGGAAAAAAAAATTGTTTTTGAAAAAAGTGTAAAAAAATGTTTTACTTTGGCATGATAGAATTCGTTATGGTGAAGGAAAAAAAAAAAAAAGCACCTTCCCCTATCTTTCATTTTCCACATAACCTGACTCTTCCTTTGTGGTGAAGGGCTTGGCGCCGTGCATGAGAATAGGAAGAGGTGCTAGGATTTCGACATCGACAACAACAATGGAGAGTAGAGAAGGAAATAGTGCGGTGGGGAAAAAATGCATAGGGAAGAGAAGAAAGAGAGGGAAAGGGATGGGGCACAGTGGTGTTGGTGTTGTTTGATGGAGGATCGCTGATGCAATTGTGTTGGGTGGAGATGGGGTGAACTGTTGCAGTGGTATAGACTGTTGACGACTAGGGTTGTGCAGGGTAGGAAAAGGGGTGCTAAATGAAGGGTAAAATTGTCCTTTAATTATTATTGGGAGTGCAGGAAGGAAAGAAGGAGTTCATGAAGTAAAAACCTTAAGGGACTTGGGCCAATCAAGAACAAGGCAAACCGAGGCCGGTTTCTTGGCAATTGTTATTTTTACCTCCTATTTCTATTAATATGCCTCCCTTTTGTGTGTTCTGAGTAATTCTTTTTCCAAATATACCCTCCTTCCGGAAATAAGTTTTCAGAGATGAATTTTCCAAAACAAAATGAACTAAGCACCAATTTATCTTCTCTATCCCTCTGGGTTAACCGGCACTACAACTGTGATTTTTTTCTTCTTCTGAATTTCACCTTTTTCTGATTGTGTAGAAAGCCGATTAGAGTCCATCAAGAAGCTAGTTAGAGAAAAAAAAAAAAAAACAATTTATCTTACTCTCATTGTGTTCCATCCCAAACAAACGGGCTTTTTTTTGTTTTTTTTTTTTATTGAACCTCTTATTTGTCATGAATATGTTTATAAAAACTGTCCCGTCTCATTTTTCATTTATTACTGTCAACATATTACAGCTTCTACAATTTTTCTCTTTTTACATTTTTTTTACTGAAATGATTATATATATATTAATAATAAAAGAAATATCTCTTATTTGGTGTCCTCGTTCTATTAGACAACTTTACTCTTATAACATTTCATAAACTTTTAAATTTTTCTTCTAACCAATACTAACTTCCCACTACTTCTATATTATTAGTTTTTTTTATTCTGTCACTTTTTTTATTATTATTTGTATTTAATTTGTTTTTATTTATTATTTAAAAAATTTAGAGAATGTCTCTCTTCCCCTAATAATAATGGAAAAGATGGGTACCATTCAATTGTTTTGTACTTTTTCAACCGTGCAATTGCACGGGCGCTGATCTAACTTCTAATCATTTGTCTTTCCTCTTTGTTTGATTGATTGTTTTTCTATTTAGAATTTACTTTTCTAGATATAATCCTTTGGTAATTATAATTACTTAATTAGCCTTTGGACTTCCGTTTTACATATTGCGTGAAAAATTATGGTCCCTGGTTGCCATGATCCAATCATGTGTTTATTTTACTTTAAGAAAATTTCTTCTTATTCTCTGGATGAAATTTATTTGGTAGTACTTATTGAAATTGCTGTTGCCTATTTTAGTTCTATATGCAGTTATCTGTTCAATACTACAGTACTACTAAATGAAAGATTTGGTACTTGTTATTTGTACTTTAAAAAGGCCGAAAAGTATATGAAATATTACAACTAACTAGCCTGTCTTCTGCATTTTGAAGTGTCGAATTATAGGCAATTTATTAAATACATTTACATAAGTGGTGAATTCTTTTCCTGTCTCCGTGGTTGGCGTTGTCGCCGGTTTTCAAAATTGATGAATTAATCTAGGGGACCATGGATAATGCATATGAAGACATTCATACGTACCATATCTGAGATTAACTGTGGGGAACATGTTGAAGGCAAGCATCCCAAGGCTGATCTGTACACTTGTTTTCTGCATCTTAAAAAGTGACTATTAGATTTCAAAACAAAAACTTGTGGATGTAGAATTGTTGAACATCCATTTAAAGAGGGTCATGAATAATTCTTTTACCGGTTAGTCATAAAAAATATATGTTTTACTAATCAATCATCTTAGAAAAATTAAAATCCATTTAGATTGAGCCGCATTAATCGACCATCATCTGACTAATTAGTCAATTGAATTAGCGGTTAGCTCCCGATAAACAACTAGTTTCAATAGCAATCATAAGCTAATAAATTATCTTTATTTTTCCAATCATTAACCATAAACACACATGACATGTCTTACATACTTGGTCTCTTGGTGAGACAAAACATGACATGTCTTACATATAGAGTAGTAAATAGTTTTTAAATTTAAATATGTTTCGCCTGTTATAAGGAGAAAATATATGTTACAAGTACTAATGAAATAATGAAAATAATTAGCCAGAGGATAAAAATTATCCCAAATTAATAAATAGCTTTTTTTTGTATTTATATGCAGAAAAACTATTTGTTAGCTATACAGGTTGAGCATAGCTAACAAATAGTCATTCATGTTATCAATTAAACTTGTCAACATTAAGCCTAACCAAGTTTCATTTGGACAAAGCCTTAAACCTCATCTCCATGCTTCTTTAAAAACCAATTCTTGAACCCCTTCTCCATTTGTACAAGCTCACACTTAGGGAGAGAGGAGTCTATTTCTTCTCCTTCCAAGCTTCATACAAGGGATCTTGAGGTTTCTTCCCTAAAAGCTTTGGTAAGAGGCTCTTAATCTTCTTCCTTTTCTCGGTTTCAAATTTTATTTTTCTCATTCTTTGAAGCTTGAGACATCCAAATCTGAGTTCTTTGTTCATATTAGCATTTTTGTGTACCTTCATCAAGGTAAGGGGGTCTTTCCATTTCTTGAACTCTAATCTTGTTATCTTTGGAAGCTAGACTTCATTGCATGTTTTGTTGATGTTCAGAATTTCGTAGCTACTGTCTAGGCTAGAACTATGTGATATGTTGTTTTCTTAAGATTCTAAGGTTAAAAATGAGTTTCTTGGGTGTCAAAACTTAGGGTTAGCTTTAGATTTCACCTAAATCGGAGTTTTCTAGCACAAGTTATGATAAGTTTAAGGATATTTTTGTAGGATTAAATCTATCACAAAATTGAACTGGTTTTTATAGTTATATAGATTGTTTTTCTTAAATATTTGACTTTAAAAATGAGTTTGTTAGGTGTAAAAATATAGGATAGCATATAAAATTCATGAAAAATTGATTCCTGAAGCACCTAAAAAGTTGAAAATAACTTTAGAAGCAAAAGTTTGTGAAACTAAGTAACAGTTTAATTTCAGATAGTAGACAACTTATCTTAGTGATTTGTAAAACCTGATGACTATTGTAAGTTTGGAATTGTTGTTATTGTTGAATGATAAGATCAGCAGAATACGAACTCCAACAAATTATATATGTAGTGTGTGAATTTACATCCTACTATATATTTGTATATTGTTATTCTATCTGTACATGCTATGATTTGGGTTCGATAGTGTCCAACCCTCAACAAATTGATTGTTATGAATGTTAGATGGTTGTAATTACAACTGTTATGTTGTTAATATTTTTTTGTGTGATAAGTGATTTTTACCGGTTAAAGGGTCATAATTGGTTCCCTAAGAGTGGTACGTAAGTCTAAGCCTCATTTTCTCTCTTGTTTATTTGGATGTACGAGAGATTGTTGATGTATGTGGTATGAGGGCTACATACGCAATGCAATGACAAAAGCAAGTGGATTGAATGGAGAGTAAGGATCGTTGGTTCTATTCCATTTGTGAGAAAGTGAGATTACGTTGAGAAAGTGGATGATGGACAAAGATACACTAAGGTATAATGGGTAGAGAGGTTCGAAGAACCTAGGGGAACTAGCGATTGGTGACTACCCGATATTTGATGCACTAATTTGGCTCGAGGAACTCACTTTGCTACTCCTGACAAACTCTAAGACTTGTTTTGAGTTTGAAGCTTAGGGATCGATGTGCATTGTATCCATATGTGGCAATCACTCCTAACATTCATCCATGTAATTGTGTAAGACCATCAAGACCTAGGAGGCTTAATGATAAAGCATGGGCCCTACTATGTGACAAGTGTGTTAGTTATGGGCTTAGGATCTCAAGAGCATTGTTTGCCTAGAAAAATCACACATAGTGGTTACGTAGGTTGTATCTCTTGGTTTGTTTGTGGCATTTTGAGGAACAGAGGACTTACCCCTTACAACCAACAAATTTTAGGTATCGATGACATTGAGGACGTCGATGCCCTTGCAAGCCTGGCGTAGTTCACAAAGGGAGTGGGTATAGTCATGTGAAGTAACACGTACTACATGGTATACATGTCACACCTAGGTACACGTGGTGCCAGTGGAACATCTGGATGCTATGCCCGCTATTATAGATTATATTATATCTTGCTATATTTCGTGGGGATTCACATATCTTTTAGAGCTTCGCTATTATGAAGGTGTTCGTCTGTACTTTGGACTTGAGGAATCTCCTCACAACTTGGAGTTCAAGTTGATTCTGGAGGAGTACGATGAACAGGACAACATTCTTAGCTATCGCATGGAGCCAATGAGCATAGCTGAGGTTATCAAGGATAGAGGAGACTATTCAAATATGGTGTTCGAGGAGTACAAAAAAGTTTTGTGGCAATTAAAGCCATCATCCGAGGTGGAGTATGACGATCCTCGTGAGGACATGCCTTAGATTTAGTTTAGTATTTTTAGTATGGTAGTGGTCTACTCTGGTCTTAGGTTTCTTTTGCTTATTTTGATATATTTTGAGGAATGGTTTCTTTAAGTAGAAATATTTTATTGTAGTAATTCTGCATAACTTATTTCACTTACTTTTAGATACTTTTTAGATACTTATGAGCGATATTTGTATTTGTTCTTCTGTGACATTGCTTATATTACATTAATTTATGTATGGAGACTATATTATTTTATATTTGTACTTATTTAATTTGATGTAAAGATATATAATTTTTGAATAACGTGTTTATATATAAAAAAGATGTTTTACCAAACTGAAATTAAAAATTAAAATTAATGACGTGTATTTCAAAAATAAAATAAAAAATTTATTTTTCAAGCAATATCTTTAGACTGAAAATTAAAATATTATAGATATCATTATAAATAAATCATTATTATGAATAACAAAATTCTTTCTTTCGAAATTTAACATATGAAAACATATTAAAGAATCAACAATATTTTTTTATTTAAAATCCTGTAAAATCATATTAACAGCAATGGGCATGAGAAGACAAGAACGAGACAACTGGCGCAGAGGTGGAGACACGTGGCACCGGCGGCGCGACAAAGTGTGAGTAGTGTTGGTTGTGTTGGGGAGTCGATGACGCTAAGCAAAAGCAGAAGCGTGTGGGCCCTTTCATGCGTAGCTGTCAACCGTTAAATTAGGCCTAACTCTGATGTCACCTTCTGTTGCGGGACACACCATAGGTCTCAATTCAACCGTTAGGATATGACGATAGTGGGACCCAAAAATCAAACCATATTTCTTCCTATAGAATCGCAAATCACCTTAATGCCCTTTAATTATGCTATTTTGTTTTTCAAATGTTGTTATTCTATTGTTTAGCTGCCAAATGAAAAGAGAAAATATTTATGCACTGAAAATTTAAAATTATTTAAGAATTATAAATTATTAAGTACACTAAATTTATTGATTTAATTAAATAAATGTATTACGATTAATCTCAAATAAGAAACTAATTGCTTTTGCTTATGCAAAATGAGTTTAATTTTAATTATTACTGTAATAATTTTATATAGTTTAATTATATATGACTGTACCGTTAAATTAATTGTGTATCATTTTTTATATAAAATTATTGTAAGATTTTAGAAAAATAGAATAAAATAAGCAAATTCGTCCCGCGTATCCGAATACCAATTTAAAGTAACATGAATTTAATTGACTAAACCTAATTCAGACAAGCTGGTAAAACGGATATATACGGAAAAAAAGATTTAAATATGTTTTTACTCATTCAAATTTGAATAATTATTTCTTTTAGTTTTTTATTTAAAAAAATTATTTTTATTTGTCTCTTAAATTTTTTAAAACCTTCTTTTAGTTTTTTTTTATTCAATGAGCTCATGGTTTATAATTTATGATGATTTTTAACTATCAAAATTTATTTTTTAAAAATAATTTCTAACTATTTTAAACCATCAGAATATTTTATTCGGATGATTTAATGGCCTTTTTCACACATGCATTTACGTGTTTAGAATGGCTCACATTTATTTGCAGCATATGGATTTATCTACAAGTAACATAATATATTAAGCTAAAATATATTTATGATCTTTGATATATATTTAACTTTTATTTTTAATGTCTGATAATTTTTTTCTTTATTTTTGTTTTCTAATATATGAAAAGTTTTATTTTTTATGCTTATCGTTAACCGGAGATATGATTGTTAACTTTTTAAACATAATACGATTGTGATAGTTTTAAAACCGTTAGTATTTATTTTGAATTTTAAATTATAATTTATGGTGATTTTTATTTGTCACAGGAAAACAAATCCAGTATCCCCCATAACCAGTAGATCTAGTCGGCACAATCCCCCAATAGCACCATTCTGTGTCACCTTCTCCGCCTCAGTACCATTGTGTGCAACCCACTACCAATTCATCATCTTCACTCACAATCTTTGCATAATTTATGTTTTTTGCTTATGGTATTTTTTATTTTATTTTTCTTATGTAATTTTTGGGTTTCCAAATGTTGGTGATATGAGGCTTTTGAGTTCAACGTGTGATAGGAAGCTTTTGAGTAGCCGGGAGGAAACAAAAGTGAATCTAAGTTTGATTTTGTATGATTGAGATTCAGAGTATTTCAATGTATTTTTTTTTTTTGCATTAATTGATTCTAGTAGCTTTTAGTTATCAGAAATTATAATTTTAATTTCGAAATGAATACTGATAATTTTTCAACTGTTATAAATTATATTATCAAATATTTAATAAATATATGATCAATTGACGACATAAACTTAAAATAAAACTTTTTAAAATTAGGAAGCATATACAAATTTTTTTTTTATCAGAAATCATAAACAAAAAAGTCCATAAGAATGTCAACTAAATCATACCTTGTGATCCCTGAATATAGTACCGAAATGGTTGAGATAGCTAGGTCTTTTTTTTCAAAAAAAAAAACTTGAGTTCTATGATTTTTCTTTTTCAACCTTTTATTTCATGAAAAGATACTTATGTCATTTTATTCGTAACAAGGGCTGGAATATAATATAAAATATGATCGAAAAATATGATGACTAACATATAAAGTTGACGCTCTAGCGAAGACATGTATGACTATTTCAACCTCTTAATAGTACATATATAGTAATAGTCTTCTATATCACAAAAAAGAAAATACATCCCGTTATATTTAATTTAAAAAGTAAATAATTGTATGTATGCATATATGTGTCATGTGTGTATAGAATTAGTGATGGGTTTAAATATAGTTTTACGCATGCATTATTTTATGTTATTTTTTCTTAAAGACCTGACGTAACTCTCCCCGTGCTTCTTGTAGTTCATCCATCAATTTAAAAGAATATAATTTATTCACCATTTTTTAAATACATCATGGAGTCTTATATTGAAGAGAAACCAACATGGTTCAGAAAATTTGTCAACAATAAGTCAGTGGGAATAGTTGTCCACAAAAAGTTGACATGGATCCACCAGTGCTTAATATCCGCGTGCGTTGATATTGAACAACTTTTGGTTGAAAGTTGTGATCTTTTTGTATTCTGTACTAAAATCAGCTATATAGCATAATAATTTCCGAAGTATATCTTTCAAATTCTTTATGGAGAAAAAGAAAGGACGTATCATGGCTGCCAGTACTCAAATGAAAGAAAATAAAATAAAAAAACTAAAAACTAATGTTTTTAAAAATATTATTTGAAGTAATATTTTAAAAAATGGTAAAAGTGCCAAATGTGAGATATTGGTGAGAGAGGAGGCAAGTTGATAGATTGATCAAAGTAAGTTAAGTGTTCAACCTTGTTATTATTCTTCTAAAGTAATCTTTTTATAAATAAAGAAAATTATTAAAAAGAGACTATAATTATAGGGTATAAAGGATAAATACTTTTATGCATCAAGATTTAACTTCCACACAAATAACTCAAAATTAAGTACAATGTCAATTTATTCCAAAAGACATACATACTAACACTAAAAAAAAGGATATTTCTGATTACACAAATTCTTGATAACTCCAAAAATTCATCAGTAATTCAATATTTTTGACAGATTTTTGACAGACCCAAATCTGTTGATAAAATATTCGTAGGAAATTTTAATCGACAAAATTTTATTGTCCGTCAATAATTTTTGACGAATATATTCGTCGACATTTCCAACAAAAATATCCTTCAAAAATTACCAAAGGAATTATTCATCAGTAATTTTTGACGGATATTTCCATTAGAAAAGCCGTTGGTAATTGTTTTTTTAAAGATTTATTTTTATTTTTATTATTTAACATCGATAATTTAGGAATTTATTTTTTTCATTCATATTATTTAACCTCAATATTTAAATTAACACATGTAATTAACGAAATACTCAAATTCATAAATCCAAAACAAATGGTAAAAAAAATTCACTTAAATTCAAAATAAATCTAAAATAAAAGCACGATGTCTAATTGTCAATAGTAATTTTATGTTGCTAAGTTAGTAATCAAAATATTCATCGTCTTGTTGTTGGTCATCTGATTGTTGTTCATCTAGTTGGTCATTGTGTTGTTGTTGTTGGTCATCTGGTTGGTCATTGTCTTGTTGCTATTGGTCATGTTGTTGCTGGTTAGGATCTTGATGTTTATGAATAATGTTTCGTGCTTCAGGAGGAAGGAACTGAAGTATAATTGACTAATATAAACGCATCTCCTCCTTTGATTGACGAAGCTCCTCCCTTAGTCGATTAATCTCTGCTGAATCTTGAGCGTGACTGGAAGATCTTTGCATATGCTACATGAAACTTTCATCTCCACATTTATAAGTATGAGCAACATCTCCAGTACTGTAAAGGTGTCCCTTGTGCTTTGGTCCCACAACTTCAACCCAACAACGAGACCTAAGTCTTTGGTCTTCAGTAGGGTCTAAAGGAGTGATTTGCGATTCACCAACACTATGCATCATCAGACCTAACTTGAGATAGTCTAGCCTCAAAATCTTTCTGCCATTCACAAACACATTATTTCATAAATATAATAAACATTGAAAAAAACATGCAAGATAATGGTCTCACATGTGTCTGCCTAGATCTATCATCGACAAATTGACCAATATCCTGAATTTGGTGAAGATCTCATCTACATATGCAGGCCGACCAAGCTCCTCTGACTATTAACAAACATTATAAAAAAAACATTAAGTGGTAAGTTAAACAAGTACAAAGAAGTATGTATTATAATTTTAATGTAAATACCAAGCAAATGGTGTGATCCTGCTAGCTAATAGAACTATCTATGTGCATACACCCACCCTTTTCAGATGCCTGATTTGTTTTGCCTGTGCACACTTGGAACGATACCTAGGTGCATTCCAATCCAATATTTCCTTTTATTTTCATTTCAGGCATCCCTAAACATCTCAGAAAGTCTATGAGAAGCTTTCGAGTGAGAAGCTTTCTTAATGTCATTCTTTTCCTCAAATCTCCAAATTAATTTTCTTTAAAGTATGACAAAGTTATGAAATGGCACAGTTAACAAAATACCAGTTTTACAATTTCAAATCAAATAAAACAAAATCAACATTACTTATTATTGATTTTTCAACAAAAATGAAGGATATTAAATAGAGCAGAAATGAAAAAAAAACTAAAGCATGAGCTATCCATTTCAACCATTGAACTAATTCATTAAGAGGTGAATAAGTTACCTTAAAATGTTGGAAAAATAGTTATTATTGATCTTTTGGAATTTCTCCCCATGAAATTGTTGCCTAATGGACAATGTGATAGCCTTTGCCGCAACCTTAGATGGATGAAACCTAAATAAAAAAATAATTCATGAAAAATTAAAAGATCAAATGTGTATGATATATAATGATAACTATTCAAATTTTATAATACTTATGCTCCATTGATAAGTGTAACCGTAGGACGATCATTGAGAGGGGGGGGGGATCTTCCATGGCCAAATTTGGAACGTCTTCATTAGTAGACATGTTCGCTACAGCTGGGGATGAGGATGGGGATGCTGTGGATGTAGGTACTGAGAATGGTCCATGTGCATCAATTAGAGATGAGGATGATGTCGATGTAGGTGTCGGGGATGGTCCACCCAC
Organism: Glycine max; assembly: GCF_000004515.6. Classification (NCBI taxonomy): domain Eukaryota; kingdom Viridiplantae; phylum Streptophyta; class Magnoliopsida; order Fabales; family Fabaceae; genus Glycine; species Glycine max. Next base: position 40,731,321 of record NC_016091.4, read on the forward strand.
ATCAATCGGAGATGGAGATGGTCTAACTTCAATCAGAGGTGAAGATGGTGTAGGTGCAACATTGAAGTAGACAGGAATGTGATAAATGATAACAGACTATCTCTTGGTGGTAGTAGTCTAACCACATATCATTTTTTCTTCTCACTATTGTCATGTGACGGTGGTCGGGAAGAATCAACATCACCTGATGACATATCTGTATATAAAAAAATAGTACACTATTAGAAAATACACTTTCAACATCGATTATTTACGACATTCTACATCGGTTCTAAAACCGATGTTGAAAGTATCGATGTTGAATGTATTATTGTTAACATTGGTTTTGAAAAACCGATGTTAATATAAAAATTATAACATCGGTTTTCTAAATAACTGATGTTATATATAAAGAACTACAACAAAATAAGTGTATGCATGATGAATGTTGACATTGATTTTCTGGAAAAACCGATGTTAAAATATTACTTAACATCGGTTTTCCAGAAAAACTGATGTTAATGTATTAGATTAACATCGGTTTTCTATAGAAAACCAATGTTAACTAATAGATTAACATCAATTTTGCATGTATAACCGATGTGAACGTCCATCATCTATACCCTTATTTTGTTGTAGTTAGTTATATATAACATCAGTTATTTATAAATAACCGATGTTAACGTTTGTACATTAACATCGGTTATGTATAAATAATCGATGTTATTAGAAATAACGAACATCGGTTTATTGAAAAACCGATGTTAAGGTGCATGTTGACATCGATTTTTCTAAATAACCGATGTTGTTTACTGTATTAACATCTGTTTTTATTAATAACCGATGTTGTTTTCAAGTTTTTTTATATACACTTTTTGTTTTTACAATAAACCCAAAATTGTACCTGTGAAATGCAATTTCAGACTCAATTCACAGCAAATAAACATTTTGTTATGCTTTGAAGCAGTTTTAATCACAATAAACATTGAATAATTGATTTATTATTAACAACTATCAACAAATGAATTCAATGTTCAAATAACATAGGAAATGACAAAAATGTTAAACCAAAGTAAACTAAGCTAAACTTAATGTCCCTAAATCCTAGCTCTGAGCCCTAACTCGGAGATAATACTGTGCCCACTGGATCCGAAGCACCTTTAATCTCTCTGGCTCTAATGGTCTAGGATCGTTAAAATACTGCATGATGAAATAAATGATAATAAGTTAATAATGTAATACAAATTATAAAAAAATCGAATTTGTTTGAAATAAATGTACCGCTTCCAGTTATTCCTGAAACTTCCTAAAATGATGGTGGACATCCGGTGCATGACATAATAGCCGCACTCAGTGCTTCCTTTTTGTCTATTACACTAAATACATAATGAAATTTGGATATTAATTAAACAATTAGTGTACAGACACATAAGAAGTATATATAAGTGGAAGTTTTATGTAAATGACGTACCTTGACGACAATCCACCTAGCAGGAGCCTTTGATTTAGACTGTGGAGCATCATCAAGACCTTTTAAAGCACTGTTCCAGACAAATAACAATTAAAAACCGGTGTTGTTGAGGTATTTGAATGCAAATGCATTGAAAAGAATATTGACTTGTTAATTATCCCCTTAAGGTAGTTGTCTAGCCTGTTATGCAATGAACAAAACTAGACAACTAGGTGTTCCTTGGGCACGATGACCACCATCTGCCAGTGTCCGCTGCAGTGGGGACGAATATGGGTTAGTATATTAGTAAACATTAATTAAATTCAGTTATTTTGTGTGACTTACCCATTCAGGTAGGCTCCAAGGTAGACATCGCGTTTTGAACTCTACATCCAACTCTTTATGTAACTTTCAGTCTCAAACTGCGATTGCTCAAACCTCTGAATGGATTGTGGCTCGAGGAATCCATACAGATCAGAATTCCCCGCTCGCATACTTGTTTCAGTCAGATGCCTGTTTATGTAAGTCAAAGTTAAATATTTATGAATTGAAAGCAATAACTTAGGTAATTAAAAGTAATCTAAAATGACTTTCAGAATCTACAACTGTAGCACTGTATGCTGAGACATTGACCACCGTGTGCAATTTCGGAGAGGTCTTCGTGCTTTATGTAGAGCGGGAAGTCTGGATTAAAGACCCCGAACACGGTGGCATCCCATGTAACCTAGTAAGGCCTCAAGAAAAGCTCTGGGATGGTCAATGTCATCAGATAAAGCAGATCATTGACCTCCAGATCTGACTTTTGAGGTGGTTTTACCGGAGACACAGTTGCTTGTTCATGAAACAAAGTTAAATGGCCTAATTTGAGGCACACTGAATGAATTAATTCAAAAAGAAGAAACGTATAGTAAGAGTAAAGTACGTGTTATGATAAAGGCTTGACCAAATGTGTCGACCAAGCAAGAAAGGTGTGAATTGCATGTCCCACTAAGGAAACCTCATTAGTGGGTACAGGAATGGGAGCATCTGGATCTTTAACCTCCTCCACACCCACCTTTACTTGGCTAGGCAACAAAGAAGTGTTATGAACAACAGTGGATCCCTTATAAACTCTTCTTAGGGCAACCAGGCAGGCAGGATTTGCTTTGATATACAAGTCGTACCTGTCTGAGTCATCCGTCTCAAGATCGTTTCCTGAGGGATCAACACAACTCTCCTTTGTGCTTACTCGAGGACTTGAGGGACCAACCAGAGGCTCCGAAGGCAGTGCAAGTCCTTGAGATTGCATTTGGGACTGAAACTGGGACTGCATCTGGCTAAACATCGCCAAGAGCTGTCGAGTCACTTTTTCTATGATTGACTCCTCTAGCTGGTCCCTGATTTGCTGGGTCAGCTGCTGCAATTCTTCAGGAGGCAGCGAGGAAGAGCTACGGGATGTCCGTGGAGCCAATCCGAAGTATTGTTTGATTGTGACACCGGCTCCAACAGCACGGACACGTCCAGGGTGCTCTAGACGTCCAATAGAAGCGGTGAAAATATCTTGACGTCCACGGGGGATGAAGCATCCCTGTGTCGCCTGCTCCTCAAAGGAATCCTGCACAGAAAAGACACATTTGTACATGGCATTCACAAAAAGAAATATAATTCTAATGGTTAGTTGAAAATGACTTACGATCTTCTCAGCAATTTCCTTTGCGGCCTCAGTTGTCATCTCCCCTGTTTTCTTGGTGCGGGCCATCTTCCACTTCACGTGGCATCTAACGGGGGATGGAGGGTCGATGATGCCATCAACGCTTCCTCCAACTTCTTCTTGGTCTTCTCAGCCAGGAGCTTCTGCTCCAAATATTCATAACCCTCACGAGACAAAACATGGGGGGCAGTGTTCTGTTTCTGGATGGCCAATGCCTTTTTCCGCACATCCTGCAAAAATAAAACGATAATATTTCAAATTGCTAGAATGAATTACAACAAGTTAATGTTTGTTGAAAAACAATTTAAATGACAAGGTACATACCTCCCAAGAAGGGTCTCTACGAGTCTGGCAAAATTGGGCCCATTTTTCCTTGCTTATGTCATATTTCTCACAGACAGTGTCGTCCACACCGTCCTGATTGGCTACAAGGGCCCATTTTCTCGTGAGGTCTAATTTAAACTGCCTCAATCTCTCGTCGACAGTCTGAAGTAACTTCTTTTTCATCCTACTGTCAGAAGCCTCTGGGATTTCAAATTCCGCTTGACAATAACAAATAAGGTTTATTTGTTACAATAATGTAATTTTTGGCTATTAATTAAAAAACGTCAAATAAGAAAAGAAAAATACCTGAATATCCTCCTAAATCAAGTCCTTCTGAGCAGTAGGGACCTTCTTCCAGTTCTCGTACATGATGTCCACCTTATCACGAGCCACAATCCTCAAATATGTTCTTAATTTCTTCTTGTAGGGACCGTCGGCCTTGCCGATAGCAGGATCAACGCGGACCACTGGTCTCTTAGCACCAGGTGGTCCAGTAGACAAGGATCATAGACGTGAAGCTTTGCGTGTCCACTTCACGGCAGACGGCAAAGCTGATGCGTCGGAAGGAGGAGGAGGAGGAGGCGAGGTAGGTGGAGAAGCCATGATCCTTTATACGTCATCAAAATAAAAATAACCTTAACGAATGAATCTAACATAAAAATACCAATTGTTTGTATAGCATATTACATTCATGACATACAAGAACATACAAAATGTGAATTTCTTAAGTGTAAACAAATTTAATAAGCTTAAACAAATTTTGGCAGACATGACTTAAGTGTACCTTCATTATCTGGTTGGAGAAACACTACTTATGATTCCTGCTATAGGGGTGCCATTCTCTTATGGAATTTAATTAAGTAGATGCATGATGTTAATTATTAATGGTTTAAGGTATATAAATGTTATGTTATTAGGCTAGAGTTTTTGATATAGGACCCATCCAAGGATATGAATTGTTTCTTAGAATTTTGGTTGTTAGAGGGCTATAAAAATCGGGATAGGACATAGCAGGTGTTGAACCTGGAATAACAAACCATAATAAGCTTGAACCAGTAGCAGAGAATGACACTCAACCCAAATTTTTCTCAATTGCCTGCTGACAACAATCTCAATTGCTAAAATAGCTTACATCAGCTTTGAATAGATCAATTTTTGAAGAGGATAAGTCATAAGTGAGTGGCTAATCAGCTCAGTCTAGGGTACAGAGAGAGCTTTCAAAAGAGGATAAGTCATAAGTGAGCGACTTAGTCTAGGGTACAGAGAGAGGTTTCCTTGTCAAGTTTTTTTATAATCTTATTTCAATATGTGAACATTACATGATTTTAAAGAGAATGGAATGGGCTTCCAAACACCCACTTATTTGTGCTTATGAAAATGGATTATGACCTTATAAGCCTTTTTAAATTCTTATTTCAATATGTTTCATGTTGATTGGTGAATGTTATCAATGTAAGCTTTTCTTTACCTTATTTCTGTAAGCTTCATGGTTAAGCTCCTTATATAAGGTCTCGTGTGATAAGCTTAGAATAAGTGCTAAAGTAAGTTGTTTACCCAGATGCACTCTGGCTTGGTGTTGCTCATGCTTAATTGGTTCTAAGGATTATTTTGCAATTATGATTTTGGATGATTGTTGAAGTTTTTGAAATTATTTAGTTAATTGCTACTGACCTTTTTCAAGGAAACTTCACCTCCATCATTTGTAATAGAGGTGTTTGTTCACTGTGAGGGAGAAACAAGGTTTAGAAGACTTTAATATTATATCAATAAAAATGAAGGGAAGGGATGCCATCACCAATTATGATTTGAATAGCTACGAGGTGAATGGCATCATGAAGAGTAAGATTACAACAACAATGGATGGATCGGTTACTTTGAAGAGAGAAGGAATCAACAACGAAACTGAAGCATGTTCCCCTGAAACTCAAAGCATAGTCCAACACAATCATCAACAATTGATCAAATCTTCTTCCTTTTGTCGTCACTATCAAAACTACAATCTCTTTTCAAGCAACCCTTATGCTCTTGGTGGTTTTACTGGCGGTGCTGGAACTAGCTAGTGGCGGTGGCAATGATAATTCAATTGTTAACCATGCAGCACAGATTACACAGATTCCAAATCAGAATGTTACACCGTAACAACAATTTCAGACTCAGTAGAGCCAAATCAGAATGCTAGGGGGGAACTTGGAATTGGAACCTTTGAGAAATATTAATGTACAACCTCTAGCACAAGTCATGGTGAATGAAAGTACAGGAGCAAAAAATGTTGTTTCTTCATTAGGAACACAAATCCAAACAGTGGAACCATCTAATCAGGAATTTGGAGCTACATAGCTATCGTTTCCTGAAGTGAACACAAGTTTTGATCCTTACAACTTCCAAGACAATACTTTGAATCAAATACCACATGAGAACTTGAACTTCAGCCTTTCTGATAGTTTTCAGAACCCTAGTTCCGAACCAAACAACAGCGGTTCACAAGGTGAGACCAGTACATGTCAAATTGACTTGGAAATGAGAGATTATCTCAACAGATCTTATATAGAAGAAAATGATTTTGCTTGGGATTTTGACATGTTTGGAGCAATGAATGGGGATAGACAAGGCCTCTAGTACGTACTGCTAGTAACTGCAGGCTTAGTTTACCGAATAAGAACCCAAAATAATCATTTGTCATACTATGGCAGATGCAACTTTGGCTCAAACAATGTGGTTTGAATAAGCGAATATGATTTAGAATTAGTCTTGAGTCAAGTTTCTTAAAAACTCATAGTTTTGTTACCTATGATTGAGACTATTGATAGACAAATCTAGATGGTTAATTTTATCTTACCTTAATAAATTTGGAATGTGAACATTGTTTTCATGAGTGTAGTCTCATGAACTCAGGTTCAATTTGGAATGCGAACATTGTTTTTTTATCCATTCAAAACTCATGTTTGTGCTAGATGGAATAAAAATCCTAGGCGATTCAATTCAATTTCTTTTTGCTGAATAGTTTAACTAGTAGTTGAGAAAGCTATGTACTGTACGCGAAAGATGAAATGAAGAATAAGAAAAATTGAAATTACAATCTCCCCAGCTGAGAATAGGGTCTTTGAATTACCTCAATTTGGATTTTGATAGATTGGTTTTATCAAATGGACTGACTAGATAATTTAACAATTTTCTTGAATCGTATAATCACGCAGTCTATTTTAGTTTTAAAATTTATCTCATGTGATTTTGGATGTGTCCTTAGCTATGGCATTGTTAGGAGTCCAAAGTACACAATGATAAAAATTAAATGAACGGTAACGAAGTTAATAACATTTTATTGGAGTATTCTTAAAAAAAACATTTTATTGGTGTAGATCCTTAATTCCACACAATCCGGGTGTGGGACCTTCAATAATGATGACATTAACTGGTGACTTAACTTGTATATGCATCTATGAATGACATTGCCTTACAATTGTTTTCTCTAACAACTCTGCATGAACTATTTTTTACTCTTGTTATGTATCCTAAAATATTCCATTTAATAATTGCACTTGTAGTTCTTGTAGGTTTCATTTTCATGGAGCTGAATTCACAGCAGAGACCATTTTCAATCAAATTATGGCCTCCAAGTGAAAACACTAGGCAAACCCTTGTGGAGAGGATGACCAACAATTTGACTACTAAATCTCTTTTCACACAAAAGTATGGAACTTTGGACATGGAAGAGGCTGAAGAGAATGCAAAGAGGATTGAGGATGTGGCTTTTGCTACTGCAAATCTACACTATGAGAAAGAGCCAAATGGTGATGGAGGTTCTGCAGTCCAGCTTTATGCCAAGGAATGTAGTAAGCTCCTCCTAGATGTTCTTAAAAGAGGACCTAGTAAAAAGGATAATGAAGTGGTGACAAGCATAGGTGATGAGAAAGAGGCAGAATATTTTTGTGTTATGGCACGAGAAGAAGAGAAGAAGAAGTTGTTGCAAATGTATGCTAAGACCTCCATAATTATGATGAGAAAGAAGATGAAGATTTTTTAGTTATGGCACGAGAATTCAAAATTATGATGCAGTGAGGCAGGGATTGGAGAGGGCAGGAGGGGTATTATAAACATCGTTGTTTAGTATCATGGAGATACTATGGCAGTTGGCGTATATGGTTTTCTAAATGAAGCATAAATGCTCTGCAAATCTCCTTCCCAAGTTGTTGACCATATTTTCTTTTTTGGTCTGAGTCATTCATTGCTTTTGGTAATGGAAGGAAAACAAATAGTTTGTTACTTGTACTTTTTGTTATCTATTTTTTACTCAAATACCCTTAATGATATTTATGTTGATTCTGCAGAGGTGGAAATGGAACACATTGATATCGGTGAACCTGAGAATACTGGTATGCATCATATAGTTTGAAGGGTTTATGTAATTGCATGTTTGGACTGTGCTGAGTTTTTAAAGGTTTTCTTGAAGTAAACAAGCCCTAAGTTTTTCATTTTCATCATTATGATGTGATGCAATTGAGTATAATTTGTTGATAACTTAATATACTTCAATTTGCATTCCAACTTGATGATTTTTGTGTTTTATTTGCTTATTACAAATTTCCATTGTCTTACACACTGACCGAAGACTTTTTAGTTGGATGTGTGCTCTGTTGATTCCAGATGTGGTGCATTCAAATTGATGAAATAGTTTGCAATGACTTTTCTACATCTAGCAGACACCAAATCCAATGCATGTTAAATACACTCAATACTTTGACTATCCCAGCCCACTGTAATATAGTTTCAAAGGCAAATGGTGAAACTTCCAAGATACAGATATGACTAAATTCTTCATATTTTATTATAAGAGTGATGAATTATGCCTGATTTCACTCCCTCTTGAGTAAACCAGCCATAAATAACAAGACAAAGTTATAAATAAATTTTGCAATAGGTGAAGATATAATTTTAAACAATCAGAAAAAGTGTAGTTGTCACTTACTTGCTTTGGTGAGCTCTCTTTCTCCAGAAAACAATTGATGAGATCCACTGAATACAAAAAGATGAAATGGCATAAGTTCCATTTTCAAAGCTTTCATCAAATATATGCATGTTTTCAATAATGCAATTAGTAAACCAATCACACAAACCAATCATATAATAACCAATGAATCTAGCAAAATCAAATATATAAATAGAAAATTACATTAGATGATGTTAATTAATTCTCCTTCATCATGATCATTACGATTAGCATGAACGTCATCAGCTTCTTCTTCTCCGACAACGTTAGGAGTGATTTGTGTGGACAAAGGACTAACATAGGTGTCCATGTATGAATCATCATCTTCTACATTAACACCAATTGTTTTGCCCTATAGAACCACACACCACCTTTCATCACAAGGGTCTTGCACATAAAATACTTGTCTAGCTTGTTTTGCCATGATGAAAGAATCATTGTGGTAACCAAGTTTCTTTAGGTCTACCAACGTAATATCATCGATGCGCACACCGGTGTTGTTGTCAACCCATTTACATTTGAAAACACAAATAGTAAATTTCAAATAGTTAAGCTCCCAAATTTCATCAATGAACCCAAAGTAAAGGATGGAAGCTACACAGGGATTGACATCATGCACACTTGCGAAGTGTTGAGATTCATCCCTTAGGGAGACCCCGCTATTCTGCATTGTACTTTTATCGTCTTGTGCTTTTGTATAAAATAAATACTTGTTTATGTCGTATCCTTGCCAAGTAATAACATTTCTTTTAGGCCCATCTGCTAGCTTTCTTAATATTTCTAAAGCATTTTCATCTACAAAGATTGTATCTTTAAACCAATCACAAAAAGTCTTGTTATGCTTTTTCAACACCCAATTCTTTGACATTTTTAGATTATTCTATTTGACTAAAGCTTCATGCTTAACTATGTATGGCAAAACTTCATTACTGTTGTTCAAGACATATAAGTGAGCTTGTAACAAATCTTCTAGACTTGGAGTGATCACATGCAGTCCTTTCGAACCCTTACCACCCTCTTTGTCATCATGTCGAGACTCAGGAAGGCCAACAGGTTTAGCCTTCAGAATGTGTTCTGAACAAAATTCAATGGCTTCTTCTGCAATGTACCTCTCAACAATAGATGCTTCTGGATGATATAGATTCTTTGTATACCCTTTTAAGATCTTCATGTATCGCTCAATCGGGTACATCCACCGCAAATAAACAGGACCACAACATTTGATTTCTCTGACGAGATGCACAATCAAGTGAATCATGATGTCAAAGAAGGCAGAGGGAAAATACATCTCTAACTGGCGCCGTATAATTGCGGCCTCATTTTCCAGCTCATCAAACTTGGTAGGATCAACGACTTTGCTACATATGGCATGGAAGAAAAAACACAGGCGAGTTATGGCTAACCTGACTTTGTTTGGCAAGATGTCTTGTATAGTCATGGCTAAAAATTGTTGCATCAACACGTGACAATCGTGAGACTTTAACCCTACAAGCTTAAGCTCCTTCAACTGCATAAGGCTCTTAATATTTGAAGAGTATCCTTGTGGAACCTTCACCCGACAAAGACACTGACAAAAACTTATCTTTTCCTTTTTGGACAAAGTATGACAAGCTGGGGGCAAGTAAATTTTCTTCCCATCAGACCTTGGATGCAACTGTGATCATATCCCTATCTCAGCTAGATCTTGACGGGTATTCAAGCCATCATTCGTCTTGCCTTGAATGTTAAGGAGCGTCCCAATCACACTGTCACATACATTTTTCTCCACATGCATAACATCAATACAATGTCTAACGTCTAGATCAGACCAGTACAGAAGATCAAAGAAAATGGACCTCTTCTTCCATATGCAAGTCTTACTTTTATCCTTCTTTTGGGTATTTCCAAATACAGTATTCAGGTGTTGAACCTGCTGGTATACCTGCTCACCAGTCAACGGTATCGGTGCAATATCGTGCTCTTGACTTCCATTAAAAGCTTTTTTCAGTCGTCTGTAAGGATGACTGGGTGTTAGAAAACGCCAATGCATACTGTAGACTGTTTTTCTTCCATGTTTTAGTTGTATGTAGCTTGTGTTTTCTTCACAGATGGGGCATGCATGATGACCCTTAACACTGTAACCGCTGAGATTTCCATATGTTGGAAAGTCATTAATGGTATAAAAAAGCATTGCACGCATTTCAAACATCTCCTTGTGAAATGCATCAAACACTAAAACCCCCTCGTCCCACAACTTTCTCAGGTCTTCAATCAACAGACTTAGATAAACATCAATGTCATTTTCTGTGTTTTCTTCCACTGCAAGCAATCAGCCGGATGACTGACCATTCCATCAGAAATCCTTCCATTTGCATGCCACATAAGGTCTTTTGTGTCGTCCTTGTTAGCAAAAAGACGCTTAAACCTTGGAATGATTGGAAAATAGCACAAAACCTTCGTTGGAGGTCCCTTGTTTGAGTTTTCATCAGAACTGCTTTCCTCTTCATCCTTCACTTTGTACCGTGAAGTCCCACAAATAGGGCATTTGGACATTTCTTGGAATTCATGTCTGTACAGTATGCGATCATTAGGGCAAGCATGAATCTTCTCATACTCCATACCCATCGGACATAGTATCTTTTTTCGACTTATAGTAAGTTTTAGGCAGCGTGTTGTCCTCTGGAAGCAGATTGTGCACTACCTCAAGTAGTGAGGAAAAACTTTTGTCACTCCACCCATACCTGGCCTTCACATTAACCAGACTTAACACCGCAGACAATAGGGTTAAGGAATTCTTGCACCCTGTATACAAAGGCTTCTTTGAATCACTCTGCAATCCTTCATACACAGGGGTGTGTGCTTGCTGAAAAGACTCTTGTCCAAGGTCACGAATCATGTCCTCCAAGTGATCTCCCATTTCTACATCAAACGGTTCAGATTGGGACCCACTTTGCATGTCTGTCACTTCACCATGCCATATTCATGACGTGTAATTCTTCTTAATCCCATCACACAATAGATGCTTCTGTATGTCGTCCAATAGTTGTCATCTTCCATTCAAACAGTTGATGCAAGGACAATAATATTTTCCTTCTTCATTCGGTCGAGCTCTTTCTGAAGAAAATTGCAAGAACTGCTCGACACCATCCTCATATTCTGGGCTCATGCGACTTTGATTCATCCAACTTCGATCCATCTAAGCAATTCCATGCATGAAAATCTCACTTTTTTATTTATAGGTGTGGCCCTATCCCATTTAGGAAGACTGTCTTTTATGTTAGATTCATACGTCAGGGTTAGAATTATTTTGAAAAATTTGACTAAATTTCGGCAACATTTCACATTGGTCTCCAAGTACATGACATGACATCGGTGAAATTAAATTCCCGATAATCAAGTATGCACTCAGAGAACAACTTGAAATGCATTGTACCAAAATTTCATCAAATTAATCAAAATAATAATAATCTTAACGAATGAATCTAACATAAAAATACTAGCCTCCCTAAACTGTCCAAACGGACAATTCAAGACTAAATATAATGACCAATGCAAACTGTCCGCAAGAATCATTGCATTCAATCTCAAATAGGAATCTAAGGTTCACTTAGCATGAACAACAGTTGTTTATATAGCAAATTACATTGATGACATACAAGAACATACAGAACCAACCATTTCGATTACAGAAAAATATCGACATCAATAGTTGTTTGTATAGCATATTACATTCATGACATACAAGAACACACAAAATGTAAATTTCGATTACAGAAAAATATCGACATCAACAATTCTTTATGTAACTAATTTGGAATTCTGGGTTTCGGGGGTGCTTATGCTTTATTATTGTAGTTGGGTATGTGTCTTCTTTTGTGAATATGTTAGAGGTATGACAGATTCATTTTATCTGTGATTCATTGTTATTTGAGGCTTTTGGATTGGAGAGGGACGGTCTTGAACCAACGGTCTTGTTTGGCCATTGTTGATTCCATGGAGTTTGTTGAGTCGAACCCTCTCTTCCAAAACCCCAAATCCATGTCTTATTCAGTGCTTCTCCTCCAACTTGGTAGTGTCACAGAGTTAAGAGTTGATGACTCATTAGCTTGCTACAATGGTCTCACCGAGTCTACGGTTGCAATCAACCGAATGAAATTGAGTTGTTATGCTAGCTTCATACAATGATGTGTGATTAGGGCGTGTGTGTGTGTCATTAGTGTTTGTGTGTGTGTCATTAGGGTGTGTGTGTGTGTGTGTCATTAAGGTTTGTGTGTGTGTGAGACAATAGGGTTTGTGTGTCTTTGTGTGTCAGATTAGGGTCTGTGTGTGTGTGTGATTAGGGTGATGAGACCATAAACATGAGTGCATGTCCAATGGATCTGAATTTGGTCACTCTATTAGGATTTTGTGACCACAAAGACTAGAAAGATATCATTCCAAGTTATATGATTTTGGCTTGGCAAAAGTAGGATCAAGTGGTTTGTGAAATAAAAAGGATAACATATTAACATGGGACCGGCTTCACACGAGTAGGAAGATGGACCTTGATTGGGAAGCCAACTATGAAATTGTTGTTGGGGCAGCGAAAGGGTTGGAGTATTTGCATCATGGGTGTTAGAGGCCCATCATTCATAGACATGTTAAGTCTAGTAACATATTGTTGGATGAGTTTTTGAAACCTAGGATTGTCGATTTCGGGCTTGCTAAGGTTGTCCAAGCCAACGTTGGCAAGGATTCCTCCACTCGTGCCATTGTCGAAACCCATAGCTTGCTTTGCAGTTTGGGATTTCTGTCATGGTCATAGCTTGTCCATGTGATTTAGGTTTACCAATGCCAACTGCTGTTATGGTTGGCACTGGAGTAGGTGCATCTCAGGGAATACTTATCAAAGGAGGTCAAGCATTAGAAAATGCACATAAGGTCATCATTTGGCAACTAACATATATAGCTCCTTAAATTCAGGATTTGATTTGTAAATGTGGGTGAAACTAACATGGACTAGCTTAGCTTGTCATAGGCACACAACTTACCTTTTGTGCTTATGAAATAAAAGTTGTATGTATATACACACACAACATTTGAATCTGTTTATGGTGGTTTGTCTTGTAGGTGAACTGTGTTGTATTTGACAAAACAGGTACTCTCACAATTGGGAAGCCTGTGGTAGTAAATACAAAGTTGTTGACAAATATGGTACTCCGGGAATTCTATGAACTTGTGGTTGTAGCTGAGGTAGGCATTCTATTATTGAGTTTCGCATGCTTATCAAGTTATTCATGAATAATTATGAATAACTTTCGTTGTATAATTGGCTATGTCAGGTGAATAGTGAGCATCCACTGGCTAAGGCCATAGTTGAGTATGCCAAAAAACTGAGAGATGATGAGAACCCCATTTGGCTAGAGGCACAGGATTTTATGTCCATTGCTGGACATGGAGTTAAGGCCATGGTTAGAAACAAGGAAATACTTGTGGGTAACAAGAGCTTGATGGAAGACCACAATGTTGCACTTCCCATCGATGCTGAAGAGATGCTTGCAGAAGCCGAAGCAATGGCTCAAACTGGAATTATAGTGTCTATTAATAGGGAAGTAGTTGGGGTTTTAGCAGTATCTGATCCATTGAAACTAGCTACACAAGAAGTCATTTCCATTCTGAAGTCCATGAAAATTAGGAACATCATGGTGACTGGGGACAATTGGGGAACTGCCAATTCTATAGCAAGGGAAGTTGGAATTGAAACAGTTATTGTTGAGGCCAAACCAGATCAGAAACCAGATTAGGAATATATGTATTTGAGGTGTTTCATTTTAGTTATTTTTTTCCCAACAACATTTTTTAAATAGAATAGGATAGGATTAGGATACTATGGAAACAATGCTTTGAATTTTTGTGCTTTTCATATTCTTCTAATTTGTAATCTAGCATTAGGCATACATATGAACAAGTGGAGTGAGAAGGTGAAGTCAACTCCACCAGCAGATAATGATACTCCAAAGAAATGAGCTCGAAAATCATCAAGATCAAAGAAGGATAACAAAGAAACTGATTCTGCTTCAGAAGAAGGCAAGGCAAAGTCTGAAACTGAAGATCCCAAGGCTGCAGATGAGGAGGAGGATAATGAAGGAAACAATGATTCTGAAGGAAAGCAACTTGAGAATGGAGATAAAACTGAACAAATTTGAGAATGGATCAAGAGGGTGAGATTCCAATTGAGGCATTGGTAGGACTCAAGGAATTTGATGGACATGAAGGGCTTCATTCAGAATTTAATGGTGATGGTGTTTTCATGCTGGAGGAATCTCTCTTAATAACTCATACAAGTGAATGTGTAGTTTCCAAAAAGGATGGATATTGAATAGCTATAAGTGTTACTTGATAGTAATGTAATCTAAGTAATTGGGTGAAGATTTGAGGGCAACAATATAGAATAGACCAGGCCTATTGTCTTTAACTAGTGTCAAAACTTTTGCCATGTTGATAGCAAATAATCCTAGGCAATACATGCAAAAAAAATATTCTACATAAATATATCACATAGACCTACATAAAAATATACCATCATCAAGGACCTACATAAATATATACCATCAAAATAGCAGCTAGAGGCTTAGAGTATTTGCATACTAAAATAAATAACAGATGCAAGCCATTGTGTTCTCAGTAAGTCAATTAGATAATCTTGATAAACAGAACAATATATAATGACTAATTAATAGTAAATATTATAGAGATTCAAACCTAGTTTCAGCTTTCATAATGGTAGCAAGGGCTTCCCAAAAGCAAGAAGTAGACAAGATGGCTTCAACTTATGATAGACTAAAACAAGTTTGAAGTCTGGACACAGAAAGTGCAGAGAGGTTTAGTAAGATACAAAATTGCAAAGAGGGAATTACATGTTTCAAAGAAAATATTGATGGACAAGAGCTTATGCTTACCAATGACTTGGAGCAATCTCTGTGCTAGTGTGTTGTCTACATACCAAGTATTTTAATGAACCTTGACAACCTACATTTAAAAGACAACAATGTATTAGGTTCGAAATAAGCGTGTCAAAACTACAAACCAGATCAGGACATGGCCAATACATTTATATATACATATAGTTCAACGTTTTGACAACATTAAGTGATATGAGAAACAATCAAGTAGCTGACATGTACTTTCCTTCCCTTACTTCTTGCTTCAAATATGGTTTAAATCTCATATTTCCTCCCTCATAAAATCTGTAACTTTTATTGTTATTAAATTTATCTTACTTTTTTACAAGGTTACAAAAAATTCAAGCTACAAAAGAAACAGTTTGCATGACTTTCCTCTGTCTTACTTCCTATGTTTTAACTCCTCAGTTTGGCTTCTATAGGAATGAAGTCATTCTTGCCATGAAATTTCCATGAAAAAAAATTCTTTTTCAATGGTATTTTATTTCTGATAAATTTTTTTGGGACCAAAACATGGATGGTTATTTGAATATGATGGTGATCATTCTTGACATATAATTGGCTAGTTATTTGAATATGATGGTGATCATTCATTATAAGAAACCAATTTGGAGGGAACAATTTTTTTTTTTTTTCGTAAGCTCCAAACTAAAATATTGGCTTTTAAGACTAACATGATATGACTATTTTAAACTATGACAAAACTTAGATGCAATTTTTTATATATTTTTAGCATTATTTTCTAATCAGAATTAAAGTTTTACCACGTAAATATTAGTATATTTTAATCTTTAGTATAATCATTTATAATGAAATTGTTAAATTAATGAAACTTCAATTCTGACTCAAGAACAGCAACATTCAGTGAAGGTGCTTAAGAAATTGTATTTAAGTTTTTTTTAGCATACAACATTTAAAAAATATGTTACGGATATAAAGTATTCATTGATTTTATCGATAATAACTTTTAGTGTAGTTTCCTTCCCAACTATTATTCACAAGCTAAAACACGAGTTCTACTTTTTAAGGTAGCAAGTTCAAGTTTTATCCTTTAAGGAGTAGGTTGTAACATAATTTATATAAAAGTAAAATTATTTTCGTTAAAAGATTAAAATCAGTGTTTATCATAAATCTTATGATAGCCTATTCTATTGCTATGTAGTTCCTTTTCTCTAAGGAAAAGATCAAACTTATTTAATAGGCATTAGCCAATGAGAATTTGCTCCACTAGTAGAATTTATCTTGAGTAAATGATTGAAAGATCTTGATTCCTCCTTCACGTTCTCAATATTTTTTTGTGATAGCTCTGTAAAATATGTAGAACTGCTATTGAATCTACATCAAACGGTTTACATTTTCATGTTGAAATGAGTGTTCAAACTCTAGTTCGTTCAACTAAAACTAAACCAAATAATTGTTCTTCTTTGACCACTTGAATGATTTTTTCAATGAAAGCATGCTAGTGTGTGCTTGTGGTAAATACCATATCAGTCATCAATCATTCTTTAATTATGATTTCCCACGAAGAAGACAAATATCACTTGACTACAAGGACTCACAATCAACTTAGTGTTATCCTTGATATGCTCTTCTCGTAAAGGAAACTCTACTTGAGATTTCATTGTCTATTAGCAATATTTTCTTGCTATGTGAATGCGAATTGACACAAGTAATTAATGACACAAAATTTACTCATCCTCTCCATAAATTTGGGGATTGATTCTCCTTAATACTACTAAAATTTTGCTTGGTGAGAAACATTCCTCTCAAAGAGACTCTTTGGCACTTGGGTAAGTACTAGTTTATTAGTTGACATTATAAAACCGCATGCGGTTTATGCCTATAAAATTTGGATGGGCCTATGCTGATAGTCCACATATATGACTAAGGATTTGTAGTTAATTTATCCTTCCTATGAATGAGGTTGATTCTCCTAAGTTATTAAAATCCTACTTGGTGGGTAACCTTCTTTAAGGAGATCTATTGACGATAAAAAACTAGTTAAGTAGTTATGATAGATAAAATTGCTTGTGGTTTGTTTAGGCTTGTATAGTAATTTTCTTGATAGATTTTTACTAGCAACCCGTCATATCATTGGCGTCCTACCAATAGTATTAAGAGTGCCTACTCATTCTACCAGTATTTTGCAGGGAAAAAAATTTTTGCTATGATAATTCCTCCTCATCTTCAAGTCTCAAGCATTATGCAACTCATTGCTTCTAATGTTGGCATCAAACTTTTAGATTTCCCGCAACCAAGTTTTCAAATTTCATATGCAAACAAGTAGAAGACCAACCATGTAGTTTTAGAATTCACTGCTCCTATCTATATTAACTAATAAGCATTAACAAGTAACCATAATAAATTAAGTGATTAACAAACTCTAAGTGAATTTTACTACTCCAAGTAAATTTTGGGAGGACTCTTTGTTTATAGCACATTCAATACTGTCTATATTCATTCTATTCAAGTATATGGGGTTTCGTAACATGACCTCTTGCCGAAGAACTCAAGTAACATGCCCCTCTCTGCCATCCCTAGAAGCTGGAATGAGTCACTGCTCATTTCGGCAACAAACATTTCCATGTTTGACATTGCAGCAGCAGCTTGAAGCCACCACCTCAACCATACTCCTCCAACAATATCAGTAATAATTGAGAAGTACCCGTCAGTCCACAACTCCCTATTGAGAGGAACAACACCAGTGGCAACCAAAAGAGGGAAAAAATAGCCCAAAACCACTTCCCCAACAAGAGTACTAATAGAGTCCCAGTAGTTGAGGTCCACCAAACAGCAACTTATCTGACTTCAACCCTCAACAATACCAAAGTCCAACCACAAACAAGCCTAACTCAAATTTTGTTCATCATGCAAAGCCAATGTCTGTGTCTACCCCTCAAACAAAGACCAGTACCAATCAAGCCATTCTCTAGTGGGGGTGATTATTATTTTCTAACACAAAAGCAACCTAATAAGTCTACCCCTTAAACAAAGCCCAGTAGCAATCTACCCCTCCAGAAATCACAATTCTCATTCAGACAAGATAACAAATAAACAAACAAAAAAGTTCTAATCATACTCATAAAGAGTGAATAGGCAATTTAGTCCCTGAGATTGTACCCATTTTTCATATTAGTCCCTAACTTAATATTAAATTCAAAACAGTCCCCATCTTTGCCAAAGTGTTACAAAATAGTCCTTCTGTTAAAGTTTAAAGTAACGCCGTTAATGAGGTCAATTTTAGTGCCACGTGGACTATCCAACGTGGCACTAAAGGATGACGTGGCATGACACATGGACGTACCTCTTAAAAGATGCCACGTCATTTGATGATAACAAAACAAGTAAATAGGAAATTTAGTCCCTGACTTTGTACCCCTATTACATATTAGTCCCTAACTTAATAAAAATTCAAAATAGTCCCTATCTTTTGTATAAGTATTGCAAAATAGTCTTTTCGTTAAATTTTAAAGTAATGTTGTTAGTGAGGTCAATTTTAGTGTCACATCATTTGATGATGATAGAATGAGTGACTTCTTCAAATTTGATGGTTTTGAACCAATTGAGGCATATATCGAAAAAGAACCCACACACACTTGCACAAATAAAAAGAACCAAAAATCCACAGCAACAACCTTATCTCTGTAGTCGTCAACACCAATGGACGAGGTCTGCATAACCATTTTCTTTTCCTTTTTTTTTTCTTCAATTACCATCAATATATCATTCTGGGTTCTGATTTTTTTTGTGTGTGTTTTGAATAGGAAGAGAAAAAACCAGAGGAAAACAAAGTGGAGTAGAAAAAAGCAAATGAAGAAGAAAAGAAAGAAGAAGAGAAAAAACCAGAGGAATCAAAAGATGACAAGGAATCCAAGGAGGAATCTGTGCCGCCAGAAATCGTGCTAGGCACAACCTTTGCAATGCATGGACACTTTAAGCACGATTTCTGGCATCTTTTAAGTTAGGTACTATTTTGCAACACTTATGCAAAAGATAGGGACTATTTTGAATTTTTCATTAAGTTAGGGACTAATATGCAACAGGGGTACAAAGTCAGGGACTAAATTGCCTATTTACTCGTTTTGTTATCATCAAATGACGTTGCATCTTTTAGGAGGCACGTCCATGTGTCATGCCATGTCATCCTTCAGTGCCACGTTGGATAGTCCACGTGGCACTAAAATTGACCTCACTAACGGCGTTATTTTAAAATTTAACGGAAGGACTATTTTGCAACACTTTCGCAAGGATAGAGACTATTTTGAATTTAATATTAAGTTAGGGACTAATATACAAAATGGGTACAATCTAAGGGATTAAATTTCCTATTCACTCTACTCATAAACCAAAAAGGTTCTAATCATACTCTACTCTTACACGACTAGCAAAATAACAATATTTACATAATCATACTCATAAACCAGATATAAACAAAATTATAAAATAGGAACCTTAGGAGCACGAAGCACCTTGCGAACACCTTGTGAACACCAACGGACTGAAAGTCACCACCTTGAGCACCTTGCAACTTGCAAGCACGAACCTCCTTACAGTGACCACCTGGGTAACATGCAGTTACAAAGAAGAAGAAAAGGAGAAGAAACAAACAAATAACAACAGGAACAAGAAGAAGAACAAAATCATGTACCGTGAGGTCGCGAAGAACAAAACCCTATACCGTGAGGCTGTACCTGGGTAACGTGCAGTTACAAAAGCCTGTACCGTGAGGTCGCGAAGAAGAAGAAGCGAGGAAGAACAAGAAAACCGAAGCGCGAGGAAGAACAAGAAAAACAGAGTGCGAGGAAAGTACTAGGGCTTGCGTTCTCATGTTTTAAATTATAAGTACAACATCGGTTTTCTTAAAAAAAAACCGATGTTAATCCATAGATGTTAACGTTAACATCGGTTTTCTGAGAAAAACCGACGTTAACATCATTAGTTAACATCGGTTTTTGAAAAACCGATGTTAACGTGTATGCATTAACATCGGTTTTGTTCAAAATCGATGTTAATAGGCCGATGTTAAAACTACTTTTTATAGTAGTGGTATTACAAATAATTAATCAAATATAATATTAGGATGAATTAAAATTAGATATCTAACCAAATTTGGTGAGAAAACAGTGCATCATCAACATATTCGCAGATATTTGGAATGGTTTATTCTTTGCTGTCGGCGCTTCTCACTGTTATTGTTGATGATATCGCTGTTACATTAACTTTAATATGTTATATATAGTAATATATATTTTTTAGTTTGGATTCTTCTAATTGATCTCATGACTAGCTAGTGAGTTAATTATCTGAGATTGTCTGGTCCAAGGTTTCTAATTTCTAACCACTTTATTAGTAAAGTTATGCACTTCTCAATTTTGTAGAAATTAAAATTAAGTTTTGTGAATAGATAACATTCATATGGATTCCCTCGCTCTTGCACTGATCACTATTTGATTAGTGTTTATATTCTGAAAATTGTATAGTATTCAATTACGGAATCGTTGTTTTTAATATATAGCTGGGCTTTTAATCTTGTCTCTCCATTAATTTAATAAACTTATATATAGAATTTTTATGTAGGTTAACATGCTTGATATATATTTAAAGGAATAAATAAATACATGATGTTAATACATTATAAAAGATTAAAATAATAAAAAAATATCATTTATAATTACTTAAACTAACTTATCAAATTTAAAAGACTTTTTGAATAGCGTAAAACTTAACCTAACATACTCCATTCCTATTTTTATTGCACTTGCTATCTAAGGCTCATAAACGGTTCTTGCTCATGCACGTATTTAGACTAATTTAACTCTTTAATTGGTCAAAAGACATTATTTGAAAAAATTAAATTATTTTTTAAGTTGTTTTTTAACTTAAATTTTTTTATTGCAATATAACTTCAAATAATTGATATATCTAAAATATATATAATTTGACATATATAAAAGTTTATTTTTCAATCAAAATGCTTTATGGTAAATGGCCAAATGGTAACTTGGTATGATTAGGTTAGTTAGACTTCAGCAAAGTAAAAATTAAGTTAGTTAGAATATTAATTGGATTAATTTAATGGCTTATAAATATTAGTTATTAATTTATTACTTTTTCCTAGTATGTAAGTCACATATATACTACCTTCTCTACTCTATGGCTTGTTTGTAAAAGTTTATAAAGTTACACTTTTAATTAACTTTTATGAATAAAATATTGGACTTTGAAAAATAAAGAATACTTTTGGGATTATGGCTACTTCAACTTATTGCCAGCCAACTAATTTTCAGGATTGACCAGGTTGAGTTAAAGCCAAATTTTGGTTAAGATTTTCAAAATAATGATAGAAACAACAAAAATAATAGACATAAACCACTGCAAAACATGAAGGTGCAACCAAAAATAACGATTCAAAGAGAATGAATTGAAAATTAAATTTAGTTTTAATTGTATGGAAACTGTGAATTAAAAAGTAAGAATGGTTAATTTTACTATCTATATTGTAATTACATAAAATTAGCTCTTAAAATTGTAATTTCAATTCTACCAGAGAATTCAAACATAACTTTAATTAATATTTGAAGGTATAATTGTGATCTCAAATTTCAATCTCACGTCTAATTTGGTGAGGTAATCGACCACTAACAAAAAAGCCATCATCCATCTCTCAAGTCTCAACATAGTCCCAAAGAGTAATAATGATCTAAACCCAAAACGAACGAGACAAAAGGCCAAGCAAAGAAGCACTGGTAAGGACAACGACATCAATCAAATAATAAGGGTCTGAAGGTAACAATGTAAATGGAAAGAAGCACTAGCAACGATAATTATACGGACCCTATGAATAATAACACGCATAATACTTTCATAATTTCCAATAAATTTGAATGTGATGCAGTGAAACATAAGATAGATCATAAGTAAGAAAATCATAAAAAAGTAAATGGAAAACAGAATGCATTTGGGGCTAAGGTAAAGGAAAGACTGAGTGGCCTCAAAGTGGTCAACCAGTTGCTAGCTACACTTCTTATTCCTGAAAACAATGTTGCTCCAGAGATGATTTCATCAGCAAGAGTGCCTCAAGTTATTACGGAAGATTAAAATGGAAAGATTGAAATGCAACAACACACTTGCTTACTTTCACAATACATTATTAAAAATAATAGCACTAACCAGCTGGCGTGGGCGTGACGGCGTGTGCGACGATGTGGATGAGCGGACGGCACGACAATGTGCAACGAAGGCCTGGAAACCTCGTGCGAGGGCGGCATGATGGTGGTGGAGCTCGTGCGAAGACAGTGTGACGATGGTGGAGCTTATGCGATGGTGGCGTGATGGTGGGTTCGAAAATCACCAAAAGGGAAGTCATTGAGTGAGTCCCTCGTTAGGGTTGGGCTCTTTTATTTTGGAAATAATTTAAATTTCTGATGGAAACATAACCTGTTAATAATATTTAAATTTTCGACAGAAACATAATCCGTCGGAAAAATCTGTCGGTAGTATTTAAATTTCCTACGGAAACATAATCCGTTAGAAAAATTCATCGATAACATTTAAATTTCCTATGGAAACATAATCCATCGGAAAAATTCATCAATAACATTTAAATTTCTGACGAAAACATAATCCGTCCGAAAAATATATCGATAATTTATACTTTACGATGGAAAACTTTTGTGTTGATAAATTCCATCAAAAAATTTAAACATTTTCTCAGTGAGTGCACTTTGTTGATAAATTCCGTCGGTAATATAGACATTTATGACGAAATACATTACATGAGAAATATTTCATCAATAATAACAATTTTTCTTGACTGTAATCAAATAGACAATCCAACCATTAAGTTATTAACCACAAAATTTACCATAACTTTGCTTTTGTTCCCCTTCACCAGCCCCTCATGATGCATGTAGTGATCTTTACAATTTATGTTCACAAATTATTCACCGTTTTATTTTATACATCTTTGAGTCTTTATTTTGAAGAGAAACCCGCACGGTTTAGAAAACATGTCAATAAGTAAGTGGGAATAGTGTACTCCGCAAAAGTTGATGTATATTGCTTAATGCCCTTGTAATTAATTTCTGAATTGATGGTATTGAACAACTTTTGGATGAAAGTTGTGATCTTTTGTGCTAAAATCATTTAGAGCACAATAATTTCCAAAGTGTATCTTTCAAATTCTTTATTGAGAAAAAGAAAGGACATATGATGGCTGTCATAAGCACTCAATTCATTTGAAATATGCTCATCTTTATAATTTGTGGTCATAATTTTTGTTCCAAAAGAACTAGAATAGTTTTCCACTACTGTAAGCATGGTGTATGTTTGGATCAAAGTTAAGAAGACTTAAAAAGTATTTTTATGATTAAATATTACTTTTAGTTCATTATATTGTTGTATTTTTTTTTCATTTTGGTATATTCGGTTTTAAGAGTTTTATTTTAGTCTTTTATGTTTTTGAAAGCTCCATTTTGATACATTAAATTTTAAAAGTTTCATTTTGGTCCTTTATGTTATTAGAAGTTTCATTTTAATAATTTTTTTTGTTTTCTATTAAAATGTTAATATTCTGTCATTATTTTAAATTTTAACAGAACATTAAATATAAGTAAAATAGTTAATTTAAAATAGTGATGACTAAAATAGTAATTGTACCTGCATGGGGTAGACAAGTAACTCTCTTCCTTGTTTGCGTCATCTGAATGATTTTTCTCTTTCTCCAAATAGTACTTGTCAAATCGGAGGGTGAGGTACCTGCAAAAGACATTCTGATGCTCAAGTAAGGTTTCGATTGAGAACAACAAATAAGGTTAATAAATGTGAATCAAGAGTGTGCTTACCTCGATATTCACATAACTACTTATATGTACCTTAATGGGTCTTGGATCTATGGGTTCTTTCCCAAGATTGCCTTTTTTTGGTAATGTCTCTATAATTATCATTAGGGAATTTATCTCTCCTTAATTATTATTTACTAGTTAATCTAGGTAATCTTTCTTTACATAAGTTGTCAAAGATCGGATGAGATGCGCTCAATCTTTGGTCAGACTAAGTACTTAATAGGGGTATCAGGTATTTGCCTAGACCGAGTACTTGATATTGCAAGGGGTGTCAGGTATTTGGTCAGACCGAGTACCTAATACTACAAGGGTATCAGGTATTCAGCCAAGTTAAATACCTAATACTGTGGATGGTCCTAGTACTCGACCAAGTTGATTACCTGATACTTCAAGGGGCATCAGGTATTCGGCTAGGCAGGGTACCTAGTACCTCGTAGGAGTAATCTTACAGAATATAGGAATTGTAGTCTTTGAATTTTCGATATGTCCAAATGTTGAGCCCTATTATAAGGTATGCTTTAGTGTCCCAAAGATTTTATTTTGGTATAATGGGTATTCGACTTAGGCCAAATATCTATTCAGTATAATAATTTATTTTAAAATTTAAAACATTAACGAAACATTAATGTTATTAATAAAAAACAAAAGAAATGAACAAAATAAAATTTTTGAAAACATAAAAGACTAAAATAAAACTTAATCTACCAAAGTAAAAAAATCATAAAACTTAATGTACCAAAAATGATATTTAGTCTACTTTTATTTCCGAAACAACATTTTATTTCTTCTTTAAATATGTTTGTGGTACCACTTGAAAACCCCTGAACATACTTTTGGAGCATAAGATACACATTAAATTCTTTTCCCTACTTACTTTCAACATTCATTCAGAAATTTCTAACGGCAACCCAAGCGAACACTTTATTTGTGCATTAATTAAATCTATAATTGTACACTGTAATTGATAAAAGTACTTTTTGAAGTTTGATCCAATCATAGCATAAGTCTTCTTTGGATCTTTGTTCTTGTGAGCATATGGGAGCTTGACTTGAGATTTTTTGTTGGGTAAATGATACTATATTAATTATTAATTTTTGCTAATAAAAGGATTTGAATCCACCATTTTTTTTCTTCATCCCGAAATCAACCTTATTACTTCACACGACTAAGATTGTTAATTAAAGTTATGTGCCAAGAGGTTTAGTGGTTTCATAATGAGCATGACCACATCCTTTTAATGTGTCAACGGATGTCTTTCACACTTGAAATCTGTGTGTATAAGAGTTACTTGAAGACTATATGATTTGTTGGTGATCGGTGGCGAAGTAGCAATT